>NW_027504982.1:0-150493 GCF_021521415.1 Bidens hawaiensis
GAACATTTCAAATATATAAAATATTGGATTTTATGTTACTAAAACATTCCCGCTTGTCTAATTTGAAAAACCCCTTTTACGGATTCGAAAACGGACTTAAAACGCTCAAGATACATCAAAAACGAACTTCCGGACGCGAACCGACGTGCTGACCAGCAGCAGATCAGTAGCAGACCAGCAGCCCATTTTTTATTTTTTATTTTTTTGTTGTTTTGTGACTTGTCTTGACCCCTCTTGCATGCAAACCTTGATATCACACCCCATGCTTGACCATTTCAACTCACTCTATATATACACCCCTATCCCCTTCATTAATCCTTGCTCATTCATCTCTTTCTCTTCCAATTCTCAAGCATTCAAAGGTGTTCTTTCTATTTTTTTTGGCAGTTTGACTTTCCAAAGTCAAACTAACCATAGTCTTACATTATAATCAACTTGTTAACACTTATTTATACTTGAAGATTGTTATACAACATATATAATAGCACCCTTTGTACCTTCGGTGGGCATTTCTCCGGTCTCGGTCAGTTAAGTGTCCGGCCCATAAGACAAAGCTACATGGAGGACTCGTAGTATTCCTTGATTATATATATTTCCGCATCTAACTATCAAACTAGTTATACTTGTTTAACTTCTACTCATCTTAGTTTTATTTTACATTTTGAGTTCCATGGTTATGGGTTTGTAGAGACCAGCCTCGGTTATTCCGTAAATAGCTCCAAATCGGAAGCCGAACTCTTGTTTACTAGTTTGTTTAAATAGTTGTATAAACATGTTTTATGTAAGATTTGAGTTTCTAAAATCATTTTAATTAGTTCCATGGTTATGGGTTTGTAGAATCTAACCTCGGTCTTATCCCGAAACAAGATCCGAACCGGAAACCGAACTTTCGTTTAAAGACTTTGTTGTTGACTTTTTGTATGTAAAACTTTGGTATTATTATTTATAAATTATTTTACAAGTTCTATGATGTTTGGACATGTGGTAACCATTCTTGGCCTTATTCCAAGATAAAAACCAAACCAAACCGAACTAAACCAAGTTTACTCGCTTAAGACACACAAGTGTGTTTTTAACCATTAAAGCTTATATATTTCTTTAAAAATACTTTATAAACTGATTTTAATTATTTTCACAAAGTACTCGGAATGTTGAATCCAACTTGATCCTATAACAAAGTTTGGACCCGACTAAACCGAACACTCGATTAACGGACGTTGTTAGTTCTAAAACAATAGAACTACATACTTGGTTAAGTCTCTTTAAGATTTATTGAGTTATCTCATACATTTATTATTTTGGGAAAGTTGACTTTGGGTTTGGTCAAGTCACCAAGACCCGAACCGACCACCCCGAACACTCGTTAAAACCCGTTTTAGTATCTATATTATAAAGGGACTTGTTTTCTTGCATTTTTACCCACCTTATTACTTAACATAGGTTGAGTAAAATTAAGGGCTAGATACTTTAACCCGGTTTCTAGCAAACTTACATTTTTAAAGGACTATTATTATAATTTCTTAAATATTTACATTTTAAACCTTAAACTTTAAATTGTTTATATTTCTTATCATTTATTTTCATTTAAAGACTTCCAAGACAACTTTTCTAATACAAGACTTCTTCTCCTTTAGGCTTTGTTCGTTAAACTCATCGTTCCGGTTAATCTCCAAATCATCAAATCTTTCAAGTTTATTACTTGAATGTGAGTACTTTCATCCTCCGTTTTCACTCTTTTATATTTTGGGGGTGACATTGCAAACTTATTCAAATCCAAATGATTTATACTTGAGTCTTAAACCACAAACTTTATTGTATGCTTCACTTAAATAAATGCTCGATTTGGTGATTATATGCTTATATGCTTAAGTGCTAATGTGTTTACCGCTTTTGGATGGTTGATTCATAAATCCGAGTATATCTGGCATCCCCTTATAGAAATGTGTCATTAATGTATTCTTATTAACAATTTCATACAAAATCCGAGTATATTTGGCATCCCCTTATAGAAAGGTGTCGTTAATGTATTCTTATTAACGATTTCATTTTATCTAAAATTGTTGCTATTATTTATTGTTTTGTATACAAGTTGTGGAATTTCATATTATATATCTATTGTTCAAAAACTATGAAATTGCTCACCAACCTTTGTGTTGACAAAATCTATTTATGCAATGTTACAGGTTTGACTTTAGGTTGACTCGAGGACTTGAAGGAAAAAAAAACGTTATCGAGACTATTAGGATATTAGCAAAACGAACAATATATTATTACTATGATTTGAATTCGGTTATTGTATGAACAAGTTATGTGACTCTTTGTGTTTTTATGAATTTAAATGAGTTGATTAAATATTGTCACTTAATAGTGTCGTGTGCGATGGACAATCGGTTGCGCCCCGACGTTTCCGTCATGGTCGGGGTGTGACATATCATTTTCTGTTTTCATTGTCTATTAATCCATTTATAAAACCTATAGTGGGAATTGATTCGAGATTAAAGCGAAAAGAAACATGAGACATGGGCAACCCGTCGCCCCACCTAGATTCGCCACTAATGCGCCTTGAAGATCATGTTCATTTAGGGTGATAATCCATGGACATGATCCACATAACACTAAATAAAATCATGGGCGGAACTTTAAAGGGGTGAGGAGGGGTTCCGGCCCCTCGTGTTTTTAACTTCTAAACTGTAAGGCCCGGTTCCCGGTAACCCTACTTTGGCGTTGGATTTACTCATAAACACAGTTCTAAAATCAGAGTTAATTAAAACTTTTGCGGAATAATTAAAACTTCATACATTTCATTACAAAACATCAAATCATGTATTAACATACAAGTTGTCTTTTAATAAACATTAACATAAAATAGTCATGACACTTCTTCATATATGCCAGTCTCTTTCGCTCATGCCATGTATCCCTCTTCAAGCCAGCTGCCTCAATCTATTTTCCTGCGCGCATACTAAAAGTCAGCTACGCTGAGTGAGTTCTAGTTAATCAATTAACATATATTACATTCAAATCCTTACTCGTACGTGTCCGAAGATACGTATTCATACCTTACCTGTTATTACCTCTTTCGTGCATACTTTATATACATGCATACGTACTTACATACTTCCTTTCATAAACCCTATGGTATACCATAAGCTATTCTATCCTAAACATCACAGATATTATAAGGGTCTGGTCCCTAACATCTCAGATATTGTAAGGGTCTAATCCCTAACATCTCAGATATTATGAGGGTCTGGTCCCTATCATCTCAGATATTATGAGGGTCTGGTCCCTAACATCTCAGATGTTATAAGGGTCTGGTCCCTATCATCTTAGATATTATAAGGGTCTGGTCCCTAACATCTCAGATATTATAAGGGTCTGGTCCCTTCTGTCTCGAATATCCATACATTTATCATACGCGCATACTTTACATATCTTCTAGTTATAAATACATAGATACACATTCATACCATCATTATGTAATAATACATTCAATACACAACCACACACGTATCATACACTTGGCAATCAAGTAAGTGTATTATCTATCACATAGGAGTATGCACACAGCCCCGAAAACATAACAGATAAAGGGGGCTAGAACTCACCTGGAGTCGGTTTCTCTCCGTTAATGGTAATGCCCTTCCTTAGTTGTGCACGGCTAACTGCACAATACATTACGCGTGTCAATTATCTATTACTACTACTTCATACATCTACATTAATGAAACCCTCAACTAATGGGGGTCCGGGGGCAGCTCCCCTGGTAGCAGGGTCTAGGGGCGGCAGCCCATAGCAGGGTCCAAGGGGTAGAGCCCCTGACTGGGGGAAAAATTTTATTTTCATTAATAGGTCCTTTATCAAAAACGCATCAGAAAATGAATCGCATGAAATTTCGCATGGAATTTCGCATGAGAATTTCGCTTCGCATGGGAAGGTTCGCTTCGCATGGGATGTCTCGCTTCGCATGGGAAGTTTCGCTTCGCATGGGATTTCGCTTTGCATAGCCATTTCGCTTCGCATGCTTATTTCGCTTCGCATGGCGTGCGATGCGAAATTCTTGGATTTCGCATGGCATGCGATGCGAAGCCCTTTTTCATGCGAAAAAACCCTTTTTACTTTATTTTTACCATTTTGAGGCCATTTTCCTTCGAGACTCTTCCTTAGGACCCGATTCTACTCTTTTTATGGGTTTTGAGTCGTACCAACTTTGTATACCCGTGTTTTTCTTGGTCCGAACATCGTCTTTTGTCCTATAACATCCCCGTGAGGTTATAACTTACCAAGTTTATGTTTTTCTTACGCTCTACAACCCGATCTATCGTTCTATCAGTTTGCATGTCGAACTTAACCACAAACATAACCTTTTTGCCGAACTCACCCTTTTGTTCTTGGGTTCGGGTTCAGATCTGGACCACTCGAGGATCTTGGTGGTGGTTCTTGTTGTTGTATGATGTTTATACACGAGATTCTTCCTTCTTTTCAGCTCGAATTTGGATTCGGGTTTAGAGAGAAAGTGTGTGTGGTGGGGAAAAAATGGTGAAAGGATGGGGGAATGGCCTTATATAGAGGGCTATGGGCCCCATCACCCATTTCCCATACCAACCCCAATCATTTTCCAAATATAAACACGCACACAATTAAACTAACGACACACAATTAATAGTAAGAACTTCTGCTATACATTACTTTTAGAAATACGGATGTTACATAAACATAGCCCTATATTTCCGATATATATAGCCCATATATCTCCAATAATATTTTTGAACATGGAAATGGTAATATACGATTTTTGATAGCTCCAATCAAATCAACTAAAATAACTGGTTATATTTAGGATTTATGATCATTATTTGACGAAAAATATTTAGATTTTTATGTGTAAGAACTTAATATTAATTTCTAACATTTTCGCCCCTCCTGTTTAAAAATTCAAGTTTCACCACTGAATAAAATACTCCCCGGTAAGCTCCGGATCCTTTTCAAATATAAACATAAGAATCTGAATAAAAAGTTTTGGGGCCTAAAAGTTTACCGCTTTTACCAGAATAAAGAAATAAATAACAGATTACTAGTCTCGTATACATTCGCTTGTACGAAAGAAATAATGATATGACGTTTAACGCGGACATAACAAAGATTATGTACTATTGAACATAAATTGCAAGCATTGGTCTAATGAACACATATTTAAAGCAAAAATGTTCAGAAAATTTCTTCCTCCTTCACATTTAGCTTTTGACCCTGTCAAGTATCAAGTGACGGTTAAAAAAACGAGTTTAAGCGTTTGCTTGTGAGTTGTGAAGAGTAAATTACACTTTTCGTTCTTTATGTGTACTGAAAGTTTTACTTTTCGTCCTTGAACTAAAGAAATTACAAGTAACTTCCTTTATGTTTGCGTTTTGTAACAGATTTCGTCCTTTTCAACTAGAGGTGTAACGAGCCGAGCCCGAGCTCGTCCAGGCTTGAGCTTGTCTGGTTTTGACTTACGAGAGCTTGGGCTCGAGCACGAGTTGTCTTTTCTAGCTCGGGCTCGGATCATTTATTAATTATTAATCAAAATATATACGTTTATAATTATTTTTATATATTTTGAGAAAAAACCTTAAACAAGCCTAAGATCGGTTTGAGCTTGTGTAGTACCTCAAACCGAGCCCGAGCTCGAGCTTGGCTGGTTTTGACTTGCTAGCTCGAGCTCAGGCGTGAGCTGTCTTTTCTAGCTCGGGTTCGGCTTAGTTATTATTTATTAATCAATTTATCGTTTATAATAATAATAATAATAATAATAATAATAATAATAATAATAATTATTATTATTATTATTATTATTATTATTATTATTATTATTATTATTTTGAGAAAAACCTTAAGCAAGCCTAAGTTCGCTCAAACGAGCCAAATCTCAGCTCAAGCTCGATCATGCAGTGTAAACTTAATATATAGAAGTCCAAAAGAGGTAAAACTTAAAACTACACAACGCTTGTTAAGGCCCAACCAGCCTAAACAAGCTTCCCATACAATGCTCGAGCTCAGGCACGATAACTAAGCGAGCTTTATTTGAGGCTCTGGCTCAAAAAAGCTAGGCTCATCTCGAGATTTTTATCGATCCGAACCCGAGTAGCTCACAAGCGGCTTGGTTCGTTTGCATTTTCGACTGGCAAGCGTTAAAATTTTCCGCTAAGTCCAGTCATGTGCAAAGACTTAACGAACGAATTTAAAGCCCGTTAGTCTATAGTACAAAATCCGTTACAAAACGCAAACATATCGGATGTTTCTTGTAATTTCGTTAAAAAAGTTTAAGGACGAAAAGTGAAAGTTCGCTTGGGCCCAAGAGTCCACTCACCCGTTAGTCCACTCACCGGGCCGGTTCTGTGTAGTTCGCTTGGCCCCAAGAGAACCGGCTGGTCCCAGCTGGTTAAACCGGTCCTACCGGAAAACCGGACCGGTAGAACCAGTTTACTTGGTTCTGTGTAGTTCGCTCGGCTCCCAAAGAACCGGCCGGTCCCAATTGGTTCAACCGGTCCGTCCGGAAAACCGGACCGGTTGACCAAGCTTACTATGAAAAACAAAAATTTGAAAAATCTTTTTTCCAACCCTACCCGTCATTTTTTTTACCAAAGTTGTTCGGCCCGGTCCAACTGGTTGAACTGGTGAACCGGTCGCCTGTTCGATCCGGTTATGAAAACATTAAGTGTTTAAAGAAGATATAAATGTTTAACCAGAAACTCACTTGGGTTTTTCACTGGCATTTTCTTCAGACTCGGTGTCGGACGTTGACTTTATATCAGTCAACTTCCCGAATGACTCTTTGGCGTCACCGAAGAAATCCA
This sequence comes from Bidens hawaiensis, assembly GCF_021521415.1. Taxonomy (NCBI): domain Eukaryota; kingdom Viridiplantae; phylum Streptophyta; class Magnoliopsida; order Asterales; family Asteraceae; genus Bidens; species Bidens hawaiensis. The sequence goes on from NW_027504982.1 coordinate 6,834, forward strand.
CGACTTTATCAAGAACTGTTTTCAGCTCGTCTTTTTGTGGGAGCTTAAAAAAGATCAGAATTCGACATCTCAGATCGATTAAACAAACGGAAACTTAGCTAAATACAAATGTTTGTTAAAAAAAATTCATGACTCATAATAATAATAATAATAATAATAATAAATACCTCAATTACATCATTGCTTGCAAGTGCAGCTCTTATGTTGGTACCTTCCTGCATAATGCACATGAGAATTAACATGACATTATGTTGGTATCTTTATATACGCTTAACGATAACATACAACGATTTTGTAGCCGTATCGAAATTCTGTAGCTGATCGCAGCACACGATGCTGTCGAATTGCTGTCTTTTGAACTTCCTTCTCATCCTATTTGAATTACACACAAGAAAAAAATGTGTTAAAATTATTGATGTTATCATTGCTTATAAAAAATGCAGTTCATCATACCTGACAAACACATGTAAGTTAGTTACAATTTGATATAATAAAACTTATAGGGAAAAATCATGAGAGAAATCTTCTTCGTAAGAGAACTAGAGAACTTCAGTGTATTCATACTACACATATGCACATCTATACTATATATAATATATGAGACGAGCAAATTTAAGAGTTTCACAAAATCTAGTATATAAGGTACATGTAGAAAAGAGGGTAAACTAGTCTTTTAAACAAAGTATTTACAATTTTTCACCCTCAACTTTAGCCATCTTTTATTAAAGTAAAAATATTTACATGTTTACCCCCTCATTTTTAACCATAAATTATTTTTTAATTCAATTTAACCCCCCCCCCCCCAAAAAAAAACACGATGTTTAAACGGACATAATTTTTTCATACACTAACATTTTTGCAAAAAAATTGCACCGTAAAAGAAAATATTTTATTCTCTTTAATTTGAGTATGGTATTGCTATAGTTTTATAAATTAAAAAAAATTAATATGTTGCGTATGGGTATTCACGGTTGGTTTGAACGGTTTTATGTTAAACAGGTGAGCCCAACCGTTAGTAGCATTTTCTTGTCATCAAAACCAAAACTAAACCGTTGAAAATTGAAATCGAACCATTATTGACAGTCTGGTTTCAGTTTAGTCTAATACGCTTCAATGTTTTAAACCGAACCGTGAACACCCATAACTGTTACGTGTTTACCAGAGTCTGTGCTCAAATGCCCGCTGCATCGTGCGGGTACCCGTCTAGTACTACATATATGTAGTATATGAAGTATATATACAATATATATGCAGTATATCATACTACATATACGTGGTACGGAGTTTTCTAATTCTCTCACGAAGAATGAGTTCTCTCGTGATCCTGTCCCTAACCCTTCAACAAAGTTACACAATCTTAATTATGATATATAGCATAGCAAGTCATTAACCTTGTTTGATATAATTGTGTTGCAAAAATACTTAGGGAGATATAAAACTTACTTTATAAATCACTCCTGCAAGATTTCTGGCTAAAGTGTCTTTGTATATATATTTTCCAAGAAAGTTATCTTTAGCTGAAATCAGTATCTTTGCTGTTGTGCCACCTGCTACAATACTTACAGGGTACCACAGATAAACCTGCATAACAAACTCAAATTTTTTAACATTATAATGTAAAAATGCGGTGTGAAAAGTTGGTTCGGTTTGGTAATGGAGGCTTAAGCATAACCAACCATAACCGAGCTTGGGTTATGGAGATTACTTAACCATAACCGAATGATCGGTTCAGTTGGTTATGGTCACTTTGGTTAATTTTGGTTAACTGTCCAATGTATTTAAAAAAAAAAAACTTTGTTCTAGTTGAATCTGGTTCCGTTATAGTGTTCCAAGCAGAATTATGAAGTTTCGGGGCTGAAATATGCCGTATCTACTTTGGTTATAGTATTCCAGGCTATATTATTGACCGTTGGAGCATAAATTTAAATGTTCGAAGCTGGAAAGTGAGGTATAAAGAATGCAATGGAGATATAAAACTTCGGTCAAAATCGGTTAACGAAGACACGTTAACAGTAGCCATAAGGCAATGTGTAGTGGGGCGATTTTGGGCAAAAATCGCCCAATGTAGCCCCCCCCCCCCGAGATTTTTGGGGGGAGGCGACAAATACATGTCGCCCAACCTTTTTATTATCTTTTTTAATATTATGCGTGTGTACTTTTTATATGATGTGATGGGGGCAATATTGGACTACAAACCACTACACCCTAAAATGAACCCCCCGGTCAAAAATCGCCCCCCAATTTTTCTATTGTTATTATTTTTGAATTGAAATATATGGTATATTTATATTATAATAAAAGGATCCAATTACAATAGAGAGGCAGGTAAGCGGGCAACAAGCAAGCTGCGCTGCCACCCCTTGTAACCCCTCCACTAAACATAGCGTAGCCATGAATTATTTTCTATGGGTTCGGAAAATTTTAATGGGTTTCGGGCTTTCTATGGGTTCGATGTCAAATTATATGAATATATAACATCATCATCATCATCATCGTACTCAGTATATCCCACCAATAGCAATGCTATGGTAGGGAGAGTAAGATGTAGACAGCCTTACCTCTGTCCCACAGGGATATAGAGACTGTTATATATGAATATATAACACTAAAAAGAAATTTGTAAACCGTTCCCCAAAAGCTGACTACGTCCCTAAGTCCGCCTTCGGTTACATAGTTAATTAATAAACAATAAACGGGTCGAGCTCGTGTTTGAAAAAACGACTCACCGGTAAATAACGAATCAATTGGAAACAATTAAAGCAAGTTAACAAGAGAGTATAATAAATAAATAAATAAATAAATACTAACATTAGCCATACGGATAAAAATAACGAATCTAGGATTCCCATCATCTTCAATCTTGGGCAAAGCCGGCATGGGCCGTTGAAACTGGCGGTTTTGCATGCCGCGTTTGCCTTTTGCTTCAACCGCCACTAATAGTCTCTTGGTTGGCTGTTTGCGACGAATTTGCGACGAGAAAAAAGAGTGTCTGATTGAATTGGAGTCATCGGTTGGTTTTAGATTTGCGGAGGAGATGGGTGTTGGAAGGAGTGTGTGTGAGTTCAAAGACATACAAACATCCATTGTTGTTTGTGTTTTGAGTTAAAGCTATCTGAACTGAATACTATGTTGATGGATTCTTATCCACTTATGTTTTTTGATGAATGAATATTGTACACGTGGCAAGATCAAGAGCTCACTTTGTGGTGTTAACCCCGAAATAATATTATTTTAATAATAATAATAATAATTTTGTGACGGTAAATTTGGTCAGTGTCTATTACGTTCATTGCATCAATAAACGGGCGTTGTTGGTAAAACTAGGGCTGTGCAACGATTCACAACTGCGAGAACTGAATCGGAACCGGAACCGAAAATGACTGAAATATAGAACCGGAATTGGAACCTATTATAGTAAACCGGTTCGGTTCAAGAACCGAAGTTTTACGACGGTGTGACAATGCATATCCAGTCAGTATAAGTGACGTTCATTACAGTGTTAACAACATTTAATAAAAATAAAAACATAATGCACGTATTTTGCCAAAAAAAAATAACTAAATCGACCAATAGGAACTTTGCAGCACCAAAGTTTGAAATTATCTTATGTAATAACTAATAATTATAATTTCGGATAATTTAGGATTGAAATTATGTATAGTTTACTATTATATTTAAGTTATGTAGTAGTCAGGCATCGTTACAGCCTAACTAACCGGGCACTCGTAGAGCCTATGCATCTACTATTAGGCATCTCCATAGGGGTCAGATAATGTTTTAGCCACACCATCTTTGCCAGGCACTGTCGTAGCTTAGCTGTTGTATTTAGAGACGGTTGTGAGTAGTTTAATCGATTTTTAGCTTGTTTAGGCTAGGTAGGTGCCTTGGCAGACATGTCGAGCATTGTTTCTGTTAGTCAAGGTAAGTGTGTAGCCTGACTATTCATATTTTGGCAACAAGATAGATTAACTGGGACGCGTGTCATTTTCGGGTTGTGTCAACTAATACCGAAAGGAAGACATGTTGAGTTCAATTGGTGTCTAGGAGTGTCGAATATGCTTATCTGGACTTTTTTTTGTTGGTATACGCCTGTACTACTTATATGTTAGAGATGACACTTTGATAACAATATGAAAGTTTGGAGTTTAATTGGTTACTTTGTTAGTATAAATTATTATCTATCATTCGAATAATTAAAATTTGATTTGCATTTTTTATGACCCGTATACTAACTTCATGTAGCTATATCGAATTTTTTTCTCTCATGTACTACCAGTCTACGTACAAGAAACAAAATTGTTCAATTCAGATTCCAGACCAAGCCATGTATTGCTCATACTTGAAAATGAATTTTAAATAATCAATTCAAGTCATGATATGAAGTATGTCTATATTATAGTTAATATTTTTTACACGATTCAATACATGACTCGTGTTCGAATTCACTTGTTCAACTAGTGAACCCAAAATAATACACCACATCATATTGGTACGAGCAACACCCTATAAAAACATGTATAGTATAGATGACAATATTAAAAGGTATAAAATAAAGAAAATAAAGGATGAACCTATATTATTATTATTATTATTATTATTATTATTATTATTATTACATCATGATATTAGGCATTCTTATAGTAATTAGAAAACTCAAATTAGAACACCACCATGCATTTTAATAATATGACATTTACATATTTCTCTTTCCTAAGCTTTGAAATTACATATTTTCTCAAACCATACTTAAAGAGCATTATACATTTTGCATTAAAAACTTGTAATTTGAAAAAAGATATAATTTACATAGTTTAAAAAAGGAAAATATGTAAAATCCCTTTAATAATCCACGGGAACATGAATATCAAAATGTCAATTTGAATGGCTCGATAATCCCTATTCCATTAAAAAGTCAAGATTTGCACTTATTTTATAGAAAAATTGTTATCCTGTGTAACATATATTTTATAATTATAATGGTAACAAATATTTGTTTGACTTCATATTAAATACATCTTAAATATATATTAAACCAACATGTATATTAACCTTATATTTATTATTTATATATCAAGGAGCCATCATCAATTAAACTTCCTACAAGCATTGTTAATGTTTTTTTCCCCTAAACCATCATATGTAATATATGAGGCTAGTTAGGAGTTTGTTAGACTGTCACTCTTTAAAAAAAATATAATAAAAGCAAATAAACTTAAGTTTTACCCGTTAAAAAACGTAATTCAGGCCCAACTTAAAATCCACGTCTAAATTGAAATTTATTTAAGCACGAACATAAACTTGATTAGACTCAAGAATCTAAACGAACCAGCTACATATGTAAACGTAATAACATGTATATGATACAATACGAAAAATAATAACGTATATAATATTGATAAATAGTATATATCTTATTATACATAACATGTATCATAAAATAACCTTTAAAATTAATCGTAAACAAGTCAAGCTCGAGCTCATAAAATAATTCACAAGCCAAGTTTACATACAAGACTGAAAATGGGTTAAGCTTAAACTTGAATTATTTGAAGTTAAACGAGCCAAACATAATCAAGTTTAAAAATCGGCACGACTCGTTTACATTACAACCACCCCCCCCCCCCCCCACCCAAAAAAAAAAAGAAAAAAAAAGATGATCAAATCAAAAGACTGATTGAACATAGCAAAAAAGCCAAAAACTTGCTCAGAATACATTTGTTTAGCTAGTTTATCATCATACTAAATTTAACACATTGTCACCCTAAACACAAAGACCAACAGAAATTTACAAAATCTATGTTTAGCTTTTCTAAATAAAATTACAAAAGCTTAAATCTTTAACCAATTTCTGCACGAACCCGACTCCTAATTCACAAGAACCGCTTCATTACTTGAAGCTTTATCCGCAGTGATTTCTTCTAATCGTTTCCAGGTGGATTCACGTCTCGCGTTGACTTTTTCTTCCTTCGCTTCCTCTTCTTGAAAGTTGAGCAAACACTCGTTGAACAAATCGGGGTCAAGGTCAAAGAAGATTTTCCGAACGTTTAAAGTCAAACTATGCACTGCTGGATTCCAATGGTGCCTCCCGTTTCTTTCGAGTGCAGGAAAGATTAATGGTAATATTACTTTGCGGTTTTGCCTGATCAAACTCCCGATGTGATCGTTGTTCCAAAAGAAAAGAGCTCTTTCTGCCACCTGGAAAATTTTAAAAAAAAAAAGTATTCACTTATTTAACTTGAAAATCGGTTTTATATTTTGGGTAGGGGCAAAATCAAGAAATCTTGAAATGAGTCATTCGAACACGCATTTGGCCAATGCTTTAAAAACCGGTTTTTAACTCGTACCAGATTGGACTAAAAAATGGTACAACCAGTTGAACTGGATTCAATCGGGGTGAATAGTTTACCTTGCAGCTTCAAATTAACGCAACTTTAATTCAAAACAACCCAAAAGTATATGCTTCCATAATAAAATATAATCCAAAAGTTAATCTATAATAAAAAAATAATACAAAAACACTCAATTTTCAAAAAATAATCCAAAAGTTTAACGTGTCATTGTTACTCGTTAAGTTAAAAGCAATTTTTAAAAAATGCGGGCCGCAAAATATCAAAAATCTCTTGGGCTTAATTCCGGTTTAAACTGGTATTTTAGAAAAAAAAAAAAAAAAAAAAACTGCCGGTTTGATGTTCTAGCAAACTGCCCAAAAATACCGAACTCAATTTACTGGCTTGATATGCGAAACCTGGTATTACCGGTTCAATCGGCCGGTAGGCAACGGTTTTTAAAACGCTGCATTTGACCAAGAATACTTATGTGTCACGAGGAAATATCAAATCTACCCTTCAATATAACAAAGTTTTGATTTTTTTTTCAAGAATTACCCTCAATGGTTAATTTTGGAAAATGAGCATATTCTTATCATTATAAATCTATAATCTTTAACACCAGAAACAACACGAAATCCTGATTTAAGAAATCTTGAATTGAGAAATTGGAGCAGGCATTTGCTTAAGAACAAGGAATCTATATGTGAATTATTGTGATTATAAGAAATACCAAATTTACCCTTCAATCGGACAACGTCAACAAGTAAGCTTCTATCATTTTTCAAGAACTATCCTCAAGTTGTCAACGGTTTATTACCATCATTCAAGAAATCTTAAAAGTCACTTAAACAAAAGGATTTGCAGAAGTTAAAACAATACCAAATGTACCCTTCAACACAACAACGCTAATAAAGCTTCAACTTTTTATCATGGTAAATGAGGATCTCACCACCAATCACTAATCTATAGGCCTGTAAATGAACCGAACGTTCGGTGAGCTGTTCATGTTCGATGGGAAGTTCGTTTATTTTCGTTTACCTAATAAATGAATGGACATGAACAAAAAATTGGTGTCCGTTTAATTAAACGAACAAACATGAACACATGTTTCATTCATTCATTTATGTTTGTGAATGTTCGTTTATTTATGTTCGCTTACATATTAATAGCAAGTAATTAAACATTATCCGGAAGAGTTATCTACTTAATGGTTTTAGATTTGTTCATTTGTGTTCATATATGTTCGTTCATGTTTGTCTATGTTCATTTATATTTGTTCATATATGTTCATTTATGTTTGTTTATCTTTGTTTAGTTATGTTCATTTTATGTTCGTGTTCGTTTAGATTTTAAACAAAGAACATAAACGAACACGAACATGTTTCATTTTTTAAATAAACGAACACTAACACAAAATATGTGTTCGATTAAGTGTTCGTGTTCGTTTAAAGCTAAATGAACGAACACGAACATGCCCTTGTTCGTGTTCATTCGGTTCGTTTACAGGGCTACTAATTTCAACACCAGAATCAACAAATGTAGGAAAGACAGGGAGCCCGGTTATTGTCTAAACGGTATATCAGTTTTAACAAGAAAACAAAAACCAATTATTGAGCTAAGTGTAAAATTACCAAAATATCCCTTCCTCTAAACAACTAACTATCTAAAACCTCATGTAGCAAAAATGACTTTGAAAACCTGAATCCAAACACTCCCTATAAAAGAACAATAATATGCACAAAAGATTAATAAAATCACCTGAAAATGTAAACTGTTCAAGCAACGGGCGATTTGCTTAAACAAAGGCACCATACACCGATGAAACTCCGGTTGTTGCGTTGTTTCAAGAACCTCTTCTAACTCACCTAAAAACATAATTTCTTTTGAACTGTTCGTCACCGGCCAATACTTTAACAACCCCCTAATCACCATATCAGCCAATTTGCAATCTTTTTCAACAAACTGCGTAATACAATACGATAACTGCTGATGATACATCGCCAAACATTTCGGTTTATGCAACGGGATCAACGCCCTGGCAAGAAACAACTTGTGTTCTTCCTTCAAAGGCAAAGCGAACCCGTTAACGATACTTCCTAAAATCTCCAAAAGCTCGGCAATCCCGTTATGTTTCTCGGTCTCTAAAACGAATCGGTAAAAGATATTGTTCATAGATTTTCTGATAAACGGACGATGAACCATAAATTTACCGTAAACTCTATGAAGAATCGTCTTTAGATACTCGCGTTCACGAGGGTCTTCGGAATCAAACAAGTCTAATAACTTGAGAACAAAGTAATGATCAATGAACTTTTTTGCGACTTTTGCGTCGGCTTCGGGCGATGCGATAAACCGAAGTAGAAGCTCGTAAACTATTTGCAAATGCGGCCACGATGGATCCATTGACGGTTCTTCGTCTTCAACGTCGTAAGATTCCAAGACTTTGCAGTCACGCGGTTGCGGCGTGAGCTCTCGAAACAAATTTGCAGACACCATTTTCACAAACTCTTGCATAACAGATTCCGTGAACTTAACATTGCTAGACGCCACAAAATCGACTAATTCTAATAAAGTTTGCCGCTTTATCTCTTTTTCTTTGAGGTGTTTCGTAGGGTCGTTAAAATCAAAGATCACAGAGCACATAACCACTTTCTTGATGAACAAATTCTGTTTTTCAGCACTGGGCACGTCTCGAAAACTCGGTAAAGATTCATAAGAAACACTTACAGGTCCGCCATTGCGAAAATATGTTTCATTCGGATTGAATCTGGTGTTCAACGGCGCCGAAATATCCGAATTCACAAGCTTTCTTGAATTCCCACTTGCTAAATCACTTCCTTTTGAACTTGATGAAATAAAATTAGGGTTTTGGGTACCTAAAGATTCTTGATTCTTGGAAGATTTTGACTGTTTCCTTGAAACCTTACTGAGAATTTGCTTGATCATGTCTTAAAGATTGAAACTTTACAAGAAACTAATCAAGAAATTGGATCCTTTTATAGAATTTTATGACTCAAAAAAAAAAAAATCAAGAAACACTCAAAACCCTAAAATTCCAGTCTTAAAGATTGAAACTTTTACAAGAAACACTCAAAACACTAAAATCCCAGTAAAGATTGAAACTTGACACAAGAAACAGTCAAAACCCTAAAATCCCAATTCAAATTCTAACCCAAAATCATAAAAATATTCCAAGATTATTAATAATATTATAAATAAAGCAAAACCCTTGTCAAATCATATTACAACACACACCAAACACACAAAAACAAATCTGAACTGTACATCAAACACCCACTAATCTGAATCAAACCCAAACAAACACCCCCCAAAACCATCAAAGTACCTTTTTTCAAAATCTCTCACATCAGCTTATTATTATTATTATTATTATTAGTTCTTGATTTTTTGAAAGCTTTAGGCTTTTGATTTTGACACCAAAAACCCACTTGGAAATTAACAATCTTGGGACTTGAAAGCAGAGATAAAGGGCAAAAATCTACCAAAATAACCTGTTAAAAAGTTTTTTTTTTTTTTTTTTTTAATCTTGTGTGAGGTGGACAGATGGATAAAAAGTAAACTCACCACACCACAAGAATCCTGCTTTACTTTTGTTCACACTTTATTTTAGGAATAACTGAAAAGATAAAAAGGAATCAAGTTTGTGTTGGAAAAATTGGAAACTAGGTTGTGAAGAACATAGGTTGAAGAAAATATAGAGAGTTTGATATTTATTTTATTTTATTTTATTTTGGGTCTCTCAAAGACGCCGAATAAAGAAAATTTTGTTTTAGGTATGATGGGTTTTGCCATTTTAAAATGGGGTGGCGGCTAGCTTGTTGTCCGTTTACCTGTCTCTCTATTGTAATTGGATCATTTTACCTGTCTCTCTATTGTAATTGGAAAACTCAACATGTTCTTTCCAAACATCTTTGTAATATTGGATAAGACCTTTAGGAACTTTTTTCTAGTAAAAGACCTTATTATTGAGATCAATGGAACCCTAGAACCATCATCAGAATTGATCGGTGGTGCTCTAGTGGTGGTGGTTGGTTGGTGGTGGTAGCAGTGTTCAGGTTGAGTTTTCCAGCAAAAAATGTGACTTTTCTGGTCAAAAGTGTTTTCCGACAATCTGCAAGGAACGGCGTTATGATTCTGTTAGTCACATACTGCTAGAAACAAATACGTTAAAAAATGAGACCGTCAGCAGTCAATTCATTAGTTGGGATCTACAACAACCAAAAAGATAATAGTTGAGATTAATAAAAATAAACATAACTATTTTATTTAAAAAAATCTTTTTTTTTGTGTGTGTGGGTGGTTGGGTTTTTTTTTTTTGAGGGGGGGGGGGGGGGGGGGGTGGTTGCTGGATGAAAATATCTTGAAACCTACCTAACAAGAAAGATCAGGCCACCCTTATTTTATGCAATGTACTAATGTATGTGTTTTTCTATGTCTGCTTGGCCTCTTCCTTGGTGGTTGTTTCTTGACTCTCTTTTTGGTAATTTTTGGAATCTGGTGATAATGGTTTTTTTAAGTGCCTTGTCAAAGGTTAATGATGTATTGATGTGTGTTATTATAGTTTATAGTTTTTATAGTAATGTATAATATTCCTTGATGTTAAATTTAATAAATAGTAGGTTGTAAAAGTTGCTATTGATTTTTGTATATAATTTATTAAAGATGGATTACAATTTCAATTCGAAAAACAAAATTAATCACTTTTGGCATTGTTGTTTAGCTAAAACGTGAAAACGAGACTGCCACATCATTATCACGTGGGCTTAGGTTTCTTGCTAACTTTTCACTAAAAAAACTCGTAATGATTTAACTAAAAACACAATTATTATTTATTTTTCTATAAAAATGTTGTGAACCCATGTACAGGGCCCTCGCGCCCGTTACACGCTTGATGCCCAAAGGGGCACAAGCCCTTGGTGAGTTGGTGCCTATGGTGAAGTGGTTTCATAGGCGTTAAACTCGTGAGGTGGACTACACCCAGTCTAAGGAGACGGAACTCGTAACACCAACTATTTTGTATTAAAGTAAATGATAGTTTTTTGTGTTTTCTTCAAATTACATACTAAGGATTCCACCATAGCCGAGTCGATAAAGCCGTATCATAATAGTCGGTTTTGAGAGTTTATTCGGAACTAAAGTCGTTTAACGTTACCACGTTGGTTGAATAGGGTGATTAATGTTTGAATGTCATTGTTCACTTTGTTTCATCTTCTCTTTAACATTCTTGTCTAAAGTTTTTTCTTAAGATGCTAATGTCGCTATAACTAAATACAACCATAAATATAAATCGTTTGATACAAATTGTACAAACACAAGATTCTTTGAATCTTCTTTTAGTTTATTTGCATGTGGTTATGTTCTTAGGGTCTGTATCAAATACAAATTAGATTAACGTGCTAAACATGTGAATCAATTAGTGTAATAATATATATATATATATATATATATAGTGTAATTACACTACGTACAACACAACTACTTTACATAATTACACTACTTGTATATATAATTACACTGTTTTTTTTAGAACGACGACTTTTCACTGCACTCTCTAATTTGAAGAACCCCGTTGCCCCACTTTGACCAGACTATGCTGTCTTAATCGGGCTCACGCTGGCTTCAGAGTCTGGCTTGGGCGTTTCCCGGGAAACCATACCGCCGATTGCAACTTGACCGTCGCTGTGCCACCACAAGAGCAGAACTGTTTGGCGTAACACACGGTGGGACTAAAACCCATGTGACTCAGTATTCGAACTGACAGTGATTCGCATGTTTAGTACAGTTTTTTAGTTTGTACGTTAACTTTCACATGTTTTTATTAGTTTTAAAAACATAAAATAATAATAGAAAAAAAAAGTATAAAGTAAAAAACAAATGGGTGGCTATTATTAGTATTGGAAGTTTCTTTCTTGGCTTGGCTTGGCTTGGCTTGGCTATGAGGACTTTATATACTCCAGGGACCAAATAATAACTTATTAATAAAGTTATTTTGGCCGTGTGGACTAATTCCAAATTCAAAGTCAAACTTAAGAGGCTGAAGTTATTAGTTATACAAAGATCCTTTGAACGTGACGTAATAATAATAATAATAATAATAATAATAATAATAAGTATTAAATTAAACTCTAGCTTAATCCATTAAAAGTTGTAACATGTATATTAGCTTATTTTATCTTTTTATATTTTTCTTTATTTTTATTATCGGTTTCAATCCTCTTGAGTTTTAATAAATAAACTAGCTAGTCGGTAAAACTTATGGATGGTAAAACCCAAGCATTTTCAGTCTCGGGCGTTGAGGCGGTAAGTTGATACGAATTTGGTTGGTTTCGGTACCACAAAGTGACCCAATGGCAGCTTTGCGGCCCTAAAGTTTTCAATTGTTATAACAGTAATAATAATTTCATCTTTTAATGTTATTACATAAAGTTTTATCAGTGTGCTATTATGCAAATCATTTTAGAATGCTGTGTGATTAGATATAGAAGATGCAATTGTATGATATGATCAATTATAAAAAGTTCTAATCAAAACAAAAATGTTTTAATACTTATACAATTAAGATGGCCCACAACACAATTATTTGGCAAATCTTCAAGCAAAAACCAGGAAATACAAGTGGAAAACACCATCATGACCAACAACAAATGTACAAACAAACATCTATGTAGATCATAATCTTGTACAACAAACCAACCCACACTAGTAGGGTGTAAACAAGGCGACGAGCTCATGTTCGACTAGGCTCAAGCTTGGCTTAATTTGGCTTACGAGAGCTCAAGTTCTATTTTTAGTTAATTAATTATTTTTAGATGTTTTTAATTATTAGCCTAAGCTGGGCTCGAGCTCGTTTAGTACTTAAAGAAGCCAAAGTTCGACTCAAGCTCAATCTCGATCTCGGTTGTGCAGTTTGAAATTAATACATAGAAGTCCATAAAGAGGCAAAACTTAAAAATACACAAGGTTCGTTAACGCTTGACGAGCCTAAATGAGACTCCCATGCAAGGCTCAATCTCAGGCTCAATAACTAAGTAAGAATTATTTGAGGGTCTGACGCGGATCATTTAGAGCTTTTTATTAATATGATCTCGAATAGCTCGCAACTCGTTGCCCCCAGCTCGTTTAAAGCGTTTTGTTAGCGCGCAACTGCGCAAGTGGCTAATGCCAATTGAACTTTAAAGTCAAGAGAATATTTACATCAACTTGCAAAGAATATATTCTATCATAAGGGAATATATTCTGTATACTGGTTGAAGATGTTATTATGATATTTCTATGCAAAAGTATAACCTTTTTAATATGACTTTTGTATTTTTCAGTGTAATTAAAGTTGCAACTAAAATTCCTAAAGGCTGAAGCCCATGCATTCAATTAACTAATATGACTTTTGTATTTTTCAGTGTAATTAAAGTTGCAACTAAAATTCCTAAAGGCTGAAGTCCATGCATTCAATTAACTATCACAGGTGTATTTTATAATTTTATTACAATATTAACCAGGTAAAAAGGAAAATTTCACATAGGTCACTTCACATTGCATATCATCCCAAAAATGATTTTTCATGTCACCAAAGAGACTTTATAGAGCATAAAGTATACTTATATTCTTATATTCACTAATGGTAGTATTTACGTCTAAATAGAAGACAAATGGGTAACAAGTTGCACAACTAACTCTTTTTAAGTAAAACTAAGCCAGCTAAAAAATTGCATCCATAGATCTTAGGGTCATCTAGAAAAATGTAATCCGGTACAAAATTTTCAAGCTCAAATGACAAAACCGTAAAAACCGAAAACTAAAACCGTGGTTTTCAAAACCTAAAATCAAGCCAAACCGAACCGTACACACCCCTAAATAAAACCAACAAATCCCTCACTTGCTTCTCTTTCTATTCTTTTATTCAAGCCCAAAAATCCCTATTTTCTCACGGGCCTTGTATATCTCTTGTGGGCTACTCATTTTCTTCTTCTCTATATACATTTACTTTAGCCCAAGATTTAGATAAAAACCCACTTAAATGCAACATAGCCCAATACATGTGGTTTGATTCTTACAAATACAAAGCTCAGATTTTAATGCTTAAACCTAGAGATGATCAACAAAACCGGTTCCTGGAACCGAACCGGTGGACCCGAACCGGACCCGAACCGGTTCTTACCCGTTTTTTGTAGGAACCGGACCCTATCTGATTCAACCCGATGATCCGTGACCGGTTCTTGCATTTCTGAGTGGGGGCGGGTAGGAACCGGAACCGAACCGGAACCGGTTCTGGAACCGGAACCGGTTCCTAACTGTTTTTTTGGCCGTTTTTTGACCGTTGGGGTCAAAAATAGCCGTTTTTTGACCGGTTACGGTACAGGAACCGGGTTAGGAACCGGTAAGAACCGGTTAGATAGGTTAGGGGTCCGAGGGTGGGAGAACCGGTTCGGTTCCCTAACCGGTTCGAGCCTGGAACCGGTTTAAAAGGTGGTTTTGAATATAGGAACCGGTTCCGGTTCCTAGTCCCAAACCGTTTTGAACATCTCTACTTAAACCATCAACAGTTGTTATTTTTATTGCAACTGGCTAGCATTAATAAATGAATAATATTATTTATTATCAATTTAAAAAAAAACTGTTAATAATATCTAAATATTATTTGAAAATTTATAACGTTGGCATCTACTCGTCTCGTACTTGGGTTGGTTACAACGCTTTCGCCCGTTTTCTACATAATCATTAGTATTCTGAATCCTTTCAATTCTTTCCAAAGTCTATTGTTGTGATTCTCAGTCGCTCCGCACCTACAAAAATTAATTAAAAAAATCCAAAGTATGCTGCATTGCACCAAAACAAAAGTTGCACAAAATAAAGAGATATAGGCATGATAAATGCATTATGTATGACGAAAATTGAATGTTAAAAGTACTATAATATGTGCTTAAAATGCAAGAATAGAGGTTGTGATGTGACAGACATCTTGTGCAATGCTCATTACAACTTTAAATTCCCTTTATATATTTCACTTGTTTAAAATTCCAAGTTCTTTTGGCAAATAAAAAATTTTGAGAACCAAACACACCTTTAGTTTCTATATAAAATGGCGTATAATGTTGTAAGGTGGTTTAGAGAGGCAGTGAAAAGTGACATTATGATGACTATGAACTTACATATTCCGCTTCTTCATATATTTTTTTCTCGGTTATCTTAAGAAGATTTGCCCAAAAATTTGCTTCGTTTTATGTTCAACTTATTCCTTGTCGAGTTTGTCGTTTTTGTTTGAGCACAAGATCCCACATTCTTCTTCAATGTTAGGTTTGCTTGCACAAGGCGTGAGTGGCTTCGACTTGGTTTAAGTTGAATAGTTGATTGGTATTTTTTCAAGTTTGAGTGACGACTCATGAACAACCTTACCAACATTCACTCGCGAGAAACTTGAATGGTATTTCAGTGATTAATAACGTGTTAAATTTGTGTAACACGATTATCTGTATGAACCCAAACTCTCAGCTTTACTGTTGTTGAGACAACAAACGAGAGTTACTCGTGCATGTTATTACTGTTTACGATTCCACATTATAAAAAAATGTAGCAAATGTATATGTTGATAATAGTTGTAGTTGCGGTTTTGACATTTGTTTTCCATTAAATGGGGAGTGAATTATCTAGTTTTGCTTCAAGACACCATATTGGTCGTTGGGGTGTTACGAGTTTCTTTATTGTCATAAAAGATTACTATCTTCTTCATAAACACGGTTGATGAACTTAACAACTTCCTCAATGTCAAATTCTAAGACATTATACATACGATCATCGGCTCATCGCCGTGGATGAAGCTGGTGATCAAAAGGAGGGTGGTGGTGTTGGTTTTTGTGGTGATCTTGAAACATGAAGAGAAGAAGTACATTTAGTTAAATAAGGAGAATGAAAAAAGAAAATGATATTAAGTACTTTTTAAGTACTTTTTTTTATGATTTCCAGTCTTTTGGTTATATAAAGTGAAAACATAAAGTAATACTTTATTCTACTTTTATATTCATCTACCCCAAAGAACATTAATGTGTTACATTTGTGTAACAGGGCTATTTAGATGACAAATTCATTGTTGTTTCGGAATAAAAAGGGTTGCTTGTGTATGCAGTTATTGTTTACGAAATTACGATGCCATGGTATCAAGAGTAGTGAATATAAATGATGATAATCGTTGCACTTGTTTGTCATTAGTGTGTTTATGATTATGCGTCATAGACTCACAGATGTGTATGCTGATACTCACAATTGTTGTTGCCCGTTTTGTTATTTGTTTTCCGTTAAATGAGGAATAAACTATCAGGATTTGCTTCAGTGGATTTTGCGGTTTCTTCATTGTCATTAAAGATAACAATTTTCTTCATCTACTTTTAGAAACATGGATCGATGAACTTGCCAACTTTTTGTGTCACTAGCCTCGGTTTAAGCTAAAATGCTTTCCTTCAAACTCAACCGAAAAGTGCTACCGTTAATTAGAAGTTCGATTTTATAAGCGGGTCATAATATATTTTAAAGAGACGTTTCCCCGAGTAATTTAGGTTCTTTCAAGCATCACAACAATCCATCCCATTAACATAGTAACATGTCTTATAAAGAATGTTATTTAACACAAATCATTTACTATTACTCTCCTTGTATATTCCTCTCATTATTATTTACTATATTAACGTTTCATATTATTAAGTTATTAATCATTTATATAATTCTATATTTGGTTGATGTCACATGGCCCACTCCCTCTTCTCTCTAATGTCCCTTTTTAGCGACTCACAACACAATGTTTTATGTTTAAGGTTGTTAAAAGCTTACCTGACTGCAGAAGTTAACCTACAACGCTTATCTTTCTTTCAGATTATAGGTGTAAACTAGCGGAGCTACTCGAGATCGGCTCATGAAAAAGCTCGATCGAGCTAAGTTTAAATGAGCCAACTCGCGAGCCTAAACGTGCTTGTCATTTATATAATAACTAGTATTTAGAACCCGCGCAGGTAGTGACAAAAAAAATCTGCAAGATTCTTTGAATCTTCTTTTAGTTTATTTGCATGTGGTTATGTTCTTAGGGTCTGTATCAAATACAAATTAGATTAACGTGCTAAACATGTGAATCAATTAGTGTAATAATATATATATATATATATATATATATAGTGTAATTACACTACGTACAACACAACTACTTTACATAATTACACTACTTGTATATATAATTACACTGTTTTTTTTAGAACGACGACTTTTCACTGCACTCTCTAATTTGAAGAACCCCGTTACCCCACTTTGACCAGACTATGCTGTCTTAATCGGGCTCACGCTGGCTTCAGAGTCTGGCTTGGGCGTTTCCCGGGAAACCATACCGCCGATTGCAACTTGACCGTCGTTGTGCCACCACAAGAGCAGAACTGTTTGGCGTAACACACGGTGGGACTAAAACCCATGTGACTCAGTATTCGAACTGACAGTGATTCGCATGTTTAGTACAGTTTTTTAGTTTGTACGTTAACTTTCACATGTTTTTATTAGTTTTAAAAACATAAAATAATAATAGAAAAAAAAAGTATAAAGTAAAAAACAAATGGGTGGCTATTATTAGTATTGGAAGTTTCTTTCTTGTCTTGGCTTGGCTTGGCTTGGCTATGAGGACTTTATATACTCCAGGGACCAAATAATAACTTATTAATAAAGTTATTTTGGCCGTGTGGACTAATTCCAAATTCAAAGTCAAACTTAAGAGGCTGAAGTGATTAGTTATACAAAGATCCTTTGAACGTGACGTAATAATAATAATAATAATAATAAGTATTAAATTAAACTCTAGCTTAATCCATTAAAAGTTGTAACATGTATATTAGCTTATTTTATCTTTTTATATTTTTCTTTATTTTTATTATCGGTTTCAATCCTCTTGAGTTTTAATAAATAAACTAGCTAGTCGGTAAAACTTATGGATGGTAAAACCCAAGCATTTTCAGTCTCGGGCGTTGAGGCGGTAAGTTGATACGAATTTGGTTGGTTTCGGTACCACAAAGTGACCCAATGGCAGCTTTGCGGCCCTAAAGTTTTCAATTGTTATAACAGTAATAATAATTTCATCTTTTAATGTTATTACATAAAGTTTTATCAGTGTGCTATTATGCAAATCATTTTAGAATGCTGTGTGATTAGATATAGAAGATGCAATTGTATGATATGATCAATTATAAAAAGTTCTAATCAAAACAAAAATGTTTTAATACTTATACAATTAAGATGGCCCACAACACAATTATTTGGCAAATCTTCAAGCAAAAACCAGGAAATACAAGTGGAAAACACCATCATGACCAACAACAAATGTACAAACAAACATCTATGTAGATCATAATCTTGTACAACAAACCAACCCACACTAGTAGGGTGTAAACAAGGCGACGAGCTCATGTTCGACTAGGCTCAAGCTTGGCTTAATTTGGCTTACGAGAGCTCAAGTTCTATTTTTAGTTAAT
This sequence comes from Bidens hawaiensis, assembly GCF_021521415.1. Taxonomy (NCBI): domain Eukaryota; kingdom Viridiplantae; phylum Streptophyta; class Magnoliopsida; order Asterales; family Asteraceae; genus Bidens; species Bidens hawaiensis. The sequence continues at coordinate 25,672 of NW_027504982.1, forward strand.
TAATTATTTTTAGATGTTTTTAATTATTAGCCTAAGCTGGGCTCGAGCTCGTTTAGTACTTAAAGAAGCCAAAGTTCGACTCAAGCTCAATCTCGATCTCGGTTGTGCAGTTTGAAATTAATACATAGAAGTCCATAAAGAGGCAAAACTTAAAAATACACAAGGTTCGTTAACGCTTGACGAGCCTAAATGAGACTCCCATGCAAGGCTCAATCTCAGGCTCAATAACTAAGTAAGAATTATTTGAGGGTCTGACGCGGATCATTTAGAGCTTTTTATTAATATGATCTCGAATAGCTCGCAACTCGTTGCCCCCAGCTCGTTTAAAGCGTTTTGTTAGCGCGCAACTGCGCAAGTGGCTAATGCCAATTGAACTTTAAAGTCAACAGAATATTTACATCAACTTGCAAAGAATATATTCTATCATAAGGGAATATATTCTGTATACTGGTTGAAGATGTTATTATGATATTTCTATGCAAAAGTATAACCTTTTTAATATGACTTTTGTATTTTTCAGTGTAATTAAAGTTGCAACTAAAATTCCTAAAGGCTGAAGCCCATGCATTCAATTAACTAATATGACTTTTGTATTTTTCAGTGTAATTAAAGTTGCAACTAAAATTCCTAAAGGCTGAAGTCCATGCATTCAATTAACTATCACAGGTGTATTTTATAATTTTATTACAATATTAACCAGGTAAAAAGGAAAATTTCACATAGGTCACTTCACATTGCATATCATCCCAAAAATGATTTTTCATGTCACCAAAGAGACTTTATAGAGCATAAAGTATACTTATATTCTTATATTCACTAATGGTAGTATTTACGTCTAAATAGAAGACAAATGGGTAACAAGTTGCACAACTAACTCTTTTTAAGTAAAACTAAGCCAGCTAAAAAATTGCATCCATAGATCTTAGGGTCATCTAGAAAAATGTAATCCGGTACAAAATTTTCAAGCTCAAATGACAAAACCGTAAAAACCGAAAACTAAAACCGTGGTTTTCAAAACCTAAAATCAAGCCAAACCGAACCGTACACACCCCTAAATAAAACCAACAAATCCCTCACTTGCTTCTCTGTCTATTTTTATATTCAAGCCCAAAAATCCCTATTTTCTCACGGGCCTTGTATATCTCTTGTGGGCTACTCATTTTCTTCTTCTCTATATACATTTACTTTAGCCCAAGATTTAGATAAAAACCCACTTAAATGCAACATAGCCCAATACATGTGGTTTGATTCTTACAAATACAAAGCTACAGATTTTAATGCTTAAACCTAGAGATGATTAACAAAACCGGTTCCTGGAACCGAACCGGTGGACCCGAACCGGTTCCTACCCGTTTTTTGTAGGAACCGGACCCTATCTGATTCAACCCGATGATCCGTGACCGGTTCTTGCATTTCTGAGTGGGGGCGGGTAGGAACCGGAACCGAACCGGAACCGGTTCTGGAACCGGAACCGGTTCCTAACTGTTTTTTTGGCCGTTTTTTGACCGTTGGGGTCAAAAATAGCCGTTTTTTGACCGGTTACGGTACAGGAACCGGGTTAGGAACCGGTAAGAACCGGTTAGATAGGTTAGGGGTCCGAGGGTGGGAGAACCGGTTCGGTTCCCTAACCGGTTCGAGCCTGGAACCGGTTTAAAAGGTGGTTTTGAATATAGGAACCGGTTCCGGTTCCTAGTCCCAAACCGTTTTGAACATCTCTACTTAAACCATCAACAGTTGTTATTTTTATTGCAACTGGCTAGCATTAATAAATGAATAATATTATTTATTATCAATTTAAAAAAAAACTGTTAATAATATCTAAATATTATTTGAAAATTTATAACGTTGGCATCTACTCGTCTCGTACTTGGGTTGGTTACAACGCTTTCGCCCGTTTTCTACATAATCATTAGTATTCTGAATCCTTTCAATTCTTTCCAAAGTCTATTGTTGTGATTCTCAGTCGCTCCGCACCTACAAAAATTAATTAAAAAAATCCAAAGTATGCTGCATTGCACCAAAACAAAAGTTGCACAAAATAAAGAGATATAGGCATGATAAATGCATTATGTATGACGAAAATTGAATGTTAAAAGTACTATAATATGTGCTTAAAATGCAAGAATAGAGGTTGTGATGTGACAGACATCTTGTGCAATGCTCATTACAACTTTAAATTCCCTTTATATATTTCACTTGTTTAAAATTCCAAGTTCTTTTGGCAAATAAAAAATTTTGAGAACCAAACACACCTTTAGTTTCTATATAAAATGGCGTATAATGTTGTAAGGTGGTTTAGAGAGGCAGTGAAAAGTGACATTATGATGACTATGAACTTACATATTCCGCTTCTTCATATATTTTTTTCTCGGTTATCTTAAGAAGATTTGCCCAAAAATTTGCTTCGTTTTATGTTCAACTTATTCCTTGTCGAGTTTGTCGTTTTTGTTTGAGCACAAGATCCCACATTCTTCTTCAATGTTAGGTTTGCTTGCACAAGGCGTGAGTGGCTTCGACTTGGTTTAAGTTGAATAGTTGATTGGTATTTTTTCAAGTTTGAGTGACGACTCATGAACAACCTTACCAACATTCACTCGCGAGAAACTTGAATGGTATTTCAGTGATTAATAACGTGTTAAATTTGTGTAACACGATTATCTGTATGAACCCAAACTCTCAGCTTTACTGTTGTTGAGACAACAAACGAGAGTTACTCGTGCATGTTATTACTGTTTACGATTCCACATTATAAAAAAATGTAGCAAATGTATATGTTGATAATAGTTGTAGTTGCGGTTTTGACATTTGTTTTCCATTAAATGGGGAGTGAATTATCTAGTTTTGCTTCAAGACACCATATTGGTCGTTGGGGTGTTACGAGTTTCTTTATTGTCATAAAAGATTACTATCTTCTTCATAAACACGGTTGATGAACTTAACAACTTCCTCAATGTCAAATTCTAAGACATTATACATACGATCATCGGCTCATCGCCGTGGATGAAGCTGGTGATCAAAAGGAGGGTGGTGGTGTTGGTTTTTGTGGTGATCTTGAAACATGAAGAGAAGAAGTACATTTAGGTAAATAAGGAGAATGAAAAAAGAAAATGATATTAAGTACTTTTTAAGTACTTTTTTTTATGATTTCCAGTCTTTTGGTTATATAAAGTGAAAACATAAAGTAATACTTTATTCTACTTTTATATTCATCTACCCCAAAGAACATTAATGTGTTACATTTGTGTAACAGGGCTATTTAGATGACAAATTCATTGTTGTTTCGGAATAAAAAGGGTTGCTTGTGCATGCAGTTATTGTTTACGAAATTACGATGCCATGGTATCAAGAGTAGTATATAAATGATGATAATCGTTGCACTTGTTTGTCATTAGTGTGTTTATGATTATGCGTCATAGACTCACAGATGTGTATGCTGATACTCACAATTGTTGTTGCCCGTTTTGTTATTTGTTTTCCGTTAAATGAGGAATAAACTATCAGGATTTGCTTCGGTGGATTTTGCGGTTTCTTCATTGTCATTAAAGATAACTATTTTTTTTTTTTTTTATCGAAGTTTTATATAATTTACTATAAAACGATTACAATAAAGATAACTATTTTCTTCATCTACTTTTAGAAACACGGATCGATGAACTTGCCAACTTTTTGTGTCACTAGCCTCGGTTTAAGCTAAAATGCTTTCCTTCAAACTCAACCGAAAAGTGCTACCGTTAATTAGAAGTTCGATTTTATAAGCGGGTCATAATATATTTTAAAGAGACGTTTCCCCGAGTAATTAAGGTTCTTTCAAGCATCACAACAATCCATCCCATTAACATAGTAACATGTCTTATAAAGAATGTTATTTAACACAAATCATTTACTATTACTCTCCTTGTATATTCCTCTCATTATTATTTACTATATTAACGTTTCATATTATTAAGTTATTAATCATTTATATAATTCTATATTTGGTTGATGTCACATGGCCCACTCCCTCTTCTCTCTAATGTCCCTTTTTAGCGACTCACAACACAATGTTTTATGTTTAAGGTTGTTAAAAGCTTACCTGACTGCAGAAGTTAACCTACAACGCTTATCTTTCTTTCAGATTATAGGTGTAAACCAGCGGAGCTACTTGAGATCGGCTCATGAAAAAGCTCGATCGAGCTAAGTTTAAATGAGCCAGCTCGCGAGCCTAAACGTGCTTGTCATTTATATAATAACTAGTATTTAGAACCCGCGCAGGTAGTGACAAAAAAAATCTGGAAAACTACTTATTTACAACGTAACTAATCCGTTCAGTTTTAGTTTGATTTAAAGCTACTTCGAAAACAAGATGCTACAACCACATAGTTCTAGTCATCAATATACCAACCAAATTCATTCATACTAATGTCAACTTGCAATCAATAACATAATAGTACTAAATAACCAATAAGAAATAAAGTAGAGAAGCTTGTATGTGTGCATATTTTATCTAAATTGGAGATCTGTATATACCATATGCAGATAGTAATCACTTGCCATCAATTATATGACTTTGCATTTATAGTTCTTTATATGCAAGAAGCTTTAGTAGTTTACATATGCAGTGTTGCAATCTAAAGTCAAACTCAACTCCTAGATATTTTTGCATCTTTTTTAGCTTTTTGTTTCAACTGCATAGATTAAAACAATCACTTTAGTGTCTAAAAACATAGTAAATTTTAATAATTGCAGTTTTAAATAGTAAAGTTATATAAGGGGCAAAAAGATAAGTTCATAAAAAAGTGGCAATAAATCCAATTCAAATATAGCTTATTAGCAAACCACAGTTTAAAGTTTTACCCAAACTCATTTTCTTTTTTTGCTATCTGACCTGTCTATTTAACCCATCAAAAAGACAGATAAATGGATATGTAAGATCCTAACAAACCACATTGCATCCACTGGTTATCCAATCTGTCTAGTAACCTAATTCAATAAAATGGAAATATAGAGTCCTGGCACAGCCCATCCAAATCTAAAAGATTACTTGTTTGACCCGAACCTGTAGTGTGAACCTGCCTCCCACTCTAATTCCTACTCGGTCTCCAAATCTCCAATTAGGCTTTATTAATATTATTAGGATTTATGAGAAAATTTTTTAAAAATTTAGAAAATATACATGAACGGTAAGGATAGAGAAACATAAATTTTTATAATGCAATGTCGGTTCAGAACTCACACATATGACAACAATACCATCACAGCCCAACAAATCTTTGAAAGATTAAGAACACAAACAACTTCTCACAAAATTGTAGCCATACGTTGGGTTTCTTCTTCAATTCGCCTCTAATCCTTCAACAAATATGATTAAGCAAACAAATATAACTGCCCAAAAGTAAGGAACAACGACATGCCGATTAACGCTCGACTTTGGCAAATAGAAGCCGACTGCAGTACCTTAGTCATGTACAGCCGCCGTAAAACACCATCGGACAATCATCGCCACCTAGGTTTCGAAAGTAATAGAACCTTGTAGCAGTAGTTTAGTCGGAAAACACCACCGGACAACCACCACTACCTAGGGTTTCCAATAAAAACCCGGAGAGAGAGAACGGCAGGTAGAATGAGTGTAGATGGTGACGGTGGTTTATCTGAGAGAGACACCATATACTTTGAAGGAGGAGGAAGAACACCTGTTGATTGCCACAACACGTGTAATCATATAAGCAGGAAAACAAATGTATGACTTCTGAAGCTAATAGTACACTTGTTTATGCGCATTTTCAAATGAATAATATTTATGTGTGTGTCACCAATGTTAAAAAATAATATATATAATAATTTTTATAACATATATATAGTAAAAAACAAATAATAATAGTAATAATAATAGTGAATGAATGAAGGAATGAATATATATAACATTATGAAAAAATAATTAGATAATACATATCATGTTATATATAAAATTATAATTAAAAAGAATATGCTAAAAAACATGTATAAAATATAAAAGTTAATTAATAAATAGTAAATGAACCGATCCCGAGCCGAGCTTGAGTTTAGAAAACTACTAACGAGTCGAACTCGAGCTTTCGAAATAAAGTCGAAACGAGCCGGTCTTGATTTTGAGCTCTGGTAAGCTAAACGAGCCGAATAAAGATCGAAACGAGCCGATCTTGAGCTCGAGCTGTGTGTAAGTTAAACAAGCCGAGCTCGAGCCAAGTTAAAACTCAAAACGGGTTTGGGTTGGTCAACAAAAGCTAAAACCGGTTTATAATCGGTTTCCGTTCGGATTTTGACCGGTTTAAAACCGATTTTAACCAGATTTCGATCTGTTCGGTTAACCAATTTATTTCTCCATCTGTATAAGCTCGGGCTCAGCCCGACTCGGCTCAACATATTAAATTTAGAAACTTTATCATACCCGAAATTGTTGTCAAACCAACGGTGAGACCCAAAAATAGTCACCACTCACCAGACTTTACCATTACCACAACCTATTTACCGGCACCAACCGGTAAACCATTCCAACAAACGGTCAAGCGTAAAACCAGATAACCACAAACATAACCAGCCACGTGTCAGTTTCCACCTCATACTCTCATACTTAATACTCGTTTTAACCCTTCATCTTCTTCTCCATAACAACACACTCTCTCTTTCTCTCTCTACAAACCCACTTTCTCTCTCTAGAATTTAACCCCAATTCGAGTCTAATTAGCCTCCGATTCGCTCTATGGCACCTGCATTAGCCTCAAATTGATCATCAGCTTCGTCAATTCCGTTTAATTCCGTTCAATTCCGTCAATTCCCGTCAATTTCGAGGTGTTTTTGCGATTCAGTCAGGTTATTGTTCGATTGATATGGGTTTGGGTTGATTGAATTGATTGATTTGGGGGTTGTTTGATTCGATTGGTGAAATTAGGGTTTCGTTTGGAATTTGGGGATTAGGGTTTTTTTTAATTGTTATTATTATGGCGTTGTTATTCGTTGATTTGTTGATTCGTTGATTTGTTTGATTTGGGTAGGGTTTGATTTTAATCTGTGTATTGTAAATCGTAGTATAAGAAATTGTGAAATTTTTGGCTGGTTTTTTATTATTATTTTGCCAACAAAAATTAGGGTTTTTTTTTGTTTTTTTCTTTCTTTTTGGTATTTTATATTAGGGTTTGCAGAAGACGTAATCTTCAAGAAAAGCAAAAAAAAAATGTGTAAAAAAAATAATAAAAAAATTAGGGTTTGTTTTGTTATTTTCTTGGTCTAGGTTTTCGTTGAATTGAATTCGGTTTCGTTGAATTCGGCTTCGGTTTCGTTGAGTCTGGGTTCGGTTTCGTTGAGTTTGGTATCGGTTTCGTTGAGTTTGGGTTCGGTTTTGTTGAGTTTGGTTACGGCTTCGGTGTTGTTTGGTGTTGTGTTAAAAACGAGTAGTGTTGACGTCGGAATAGAAGGTGAACGGGTGACATGCTGTGTGCTTTTATCGTTTCATATGGGGAAAGATATTTTTCTCGGGTTCGTTTGGTAATTTTCTTGGTCAAGGGTTTCGTTGAATTAGGTTTCGGTTGTGTTAATAAAGAGTGGTGTTTACTTCGGAATAGAGCTGATTTGGTAAACGTGTGAAAAGCTGCACGCCTTTATAGTCTCGTATCGGGAAAGATATTTTTCTAGGGTTAAAGAAAATGGCATTGAATTTCTCTCAGCGTCCGATATTTCCGGCGCATACGTCGGAAGATAACATCGTTTCGCTGCTGAGAATCGTGAACGGGGAGAAAGCGGGTCACGAGTTTGATAAAAGCGGTTCACCGGAGTCCGTTTCGAAAGATATCATTGATCTGTTGCCATCGGATCCGTTTGGGATGGATATTGATATCAGCACGACGTTCACCGCCATTACCGGATGGTTAGGTGATTTAGAGCTCGAGTATAGGGATTACATGAGAAACACATATGTGAATCATAAAGAAGATTACGGGTTGTTTGCGGGCTTTAGTTTGTTTCTGAATAGTGCGATGAAGTTCCAGTCGATTCCGACTGATTTCATGTTCCATGAATATGATTGTAACCGTGCAAGTGAAAGTGAAGATTCTGTAAATGATGTTGTCGCTCATGATGTTGGAGGAGAACCGCACGAGGCGTTTGTTCTCGCTCTTGGTTATTTGGGAGCGAAAGATCTTCTTGCGGTGGAGCGTGTTTGTAAATCTTTGTGTGTTACAGTCCATAACGATTCGCTGTTATGGCGGAATCTTTACATTGATCAGCCATTGAATGAGAGGATTACTGATGATGTTCTTGTCGAGTTAACGAACCGTGCTGAGGGTCATCTTCAATGTTTGAGCTTGATCAAATGCCCGAAGATTACGGATGATGGTCTGCGACGCGTTTTGGAAACGAATCCGAAAATGACCAAGGTAAATAAATACTTGTTACAAATATTTTGATTATTAAAGTAGGCTTTATATTGTATATTGTTATCATATATGGCAATAATATCTTTTGTTTGTTAATGTAGCTATTCATTCCCGGATGCACGCGACTCAGTATCGAGGGTATCTTGAATAGTCTAAAGGCGTTTAACGCAAATACCGAAACTGTCGGTATAAAGCAAATAAAAACAGGTGGATTTTATGGGATAACATTAGATCATTATCAAGTGTTGAGTAACTTGTTGGGAATACAGAAAACCAGTTATGTTCCAAATTATTATCACCGGGCGAACTCGTGTCATCCGTGTGACGATGATCGCGCTTTAGACGTTGAAATCTGCCCGAGATGTGAGAATTTGAGGCTCATTTATGACTGTCCAGCTGGCGGTTGTCCACCGAAAGAGCAGTGTAGGGCTTGCATAATCTGCATTCCTAGGTGTGCGGAGTGTGGGCGGTGTGTACATAATAGTGAGTATGAGGAGACGTTTTCGTTGGAGTATCTTTGTTCGGAGTGTTTGAAACAGCTGCCGAGGTGTGAAGAGCCACTTGGGTAGGTTGGTGGGACCGCATTTGGTTGAAAGATGAAAAAGGCTGCGTCGGTCGGTTTGTTATGTTAACGAGTCCCCTATCGGTTTGTTGGTCGGTACAATATGAAAAAAAGATGAAAAAGAAAAGTAACGAAAATATGTTTAAAAGAGAGGGGTCGGGATTGCACGCTCGCGTGCACGTCGTTAGATTTGTGGGGTAACGTTCTTGTTCGGGTCAGGATTGCACGCATGCATGTGCGTCATTAGGTTTGCGGGGTCGGTGATGACATGGTTAACGTTGGTGTTCGACTGTTCGGTTTGCGGGGTCGGTGTTAACCATTGTGGGGCAACGTTCTTGTTCGGGTCAGGATTGCACACTTGCATGTGCGTCGTTAGGTTTGCAGGGTTGGTGATGACATGGTTAACGTTGGTGTTCGACTGTTCGGTTTTGGGGTCGGTGATGATGTGGTTAACGTTGGTGTTCGACTGTTCGGGGTCGGATTAGTACTAAGTACTTGTTTACATGATGAGATGGTGAATGTGGAAGTGGTTCGGGTTCATGATGGTTCAAAGCTTTGTTGACGACTAAAGCGATGAATGATGAGCTTGTTTAGGGCTCATTAGGTTTATGCAGGTCCGGGTCTGGTACGAGACTGACCCGGTTAATGACCGGGCTTACTTTGCGGGTGGCCCGGTTCGCTATGTTTCGTGTTGATGTTACTTTTGTGAGTCTGTTTTTTATTTTTATTTTACCAAAATGTTTGTTTTGTTATGTGACTGTAAAGACTTGTATTTTGTTATATGCATTCTGCTTATTGTTGGTACTTTTAATTGGTGATTTGATACTATAGAAGAGCAAGGCCATGTAGTGTACAATAGTTAATGCATTGGGTGAAGGTTTCTTACATCACAGCAGAGGTGTAAAAAACCGGCCTGCGAGTTCATATATAAGTTCGTAGTCTCCTCTCAAACTGGTTTGGACCCGACATGATTTGAAAAACATGCTTTAAAACTGTTTTTCCTTTGGTTACCAAAATTGGTTTGGACCCGACATGATTTGAAAAGCATGCTTTAAAACCATTTTTTCCCCAAAACGGTTTCAACGCAAAGTAAAGCTCTTCGTATCTCAATGCCTATTGTTTGCTTGGCCTTTAATAGGCGGGGACAAAATATGGGTGCAAAACAAGCCGAGCCGCTCGCGAGCTACTTGAAATCGGCTCGTAAAAAAGCTCAATCAAGCCGAGCTTAAACGAGCCCGAGCTCGTGCTTAAAAAATAAGCCTGCTTAATAAACGAGTTCGAACCCGAGCTTCACATATCGAGCTCGAGTCAGCTCACGAGCTTAAACGAGCCTGTTGTTTATATAACTTTTATAATAATATAAAAATAATTGTAAATATTAAAAAATTAATTAATCAATTAATAGTAAACGAACCGAGCTCGAGCTTTAGAAGTAAAGATTAACGCTCGAGCTCTGTGTAAGTTAAACAAGGCGAGCTCAAGCCTGATCGAGCTTGGGCTCGGCTTGACTCATTTGGACCCCTGATCTAAACCGGTTCTCAACCCAAATCATTTCGGTCCATACCGGTTTTGACCAAATATTAACCAACCTTCATAGGTTCATAACCCGAACCGATTTGGGTGTCTAAACCGATTTGTACATATCTACTTCAAAATTTATTTGGTTGACAAAAAACGAGGACATGCAAATAAGGTAAGACAACTTATATTCTGTATTATGACACACGAGTACAAGTTTGAGACATAATCACGGCTTAGTTGACCATGGTGGCTTTCATGTGATCACTTGAGTACATTATGTGGCAAGTGCATCATTTCACGTGACATGTACAATGCTATTTTGTTCTTAGAATGGCAAAATGTGCAAGCCAACTAATATTCTTCAGGGTTTCTTGTTCTAACCGTGTTAAATTTTGACCCAGTTATGTGACATTCGATTGAGTTTCTTTAAGATGTGGTAAAACAAGAACACGAGAATTGAATAACTTCTTTACAAGGTCGTCTCTGAGATTTTGAGTGCTCAAGACGAGTATAGAAAATGGATCTTATATAAATTTTTTTGACCCAAGCTTTTTAATATTTTTTTTTCAATTAATTTGGCCCAACTAAATAGGCCCTTTTTTCCATTTTTTTTTACTAAATTTATTTGCAAATGTTTTTTTTTTTAAACAAAGAAAAAAAAAAACTAGTGTGTGATTTTTATGTTTTACTTTTGTGATTCGAACCAAAACCATGCCCTGAACAGTCATTGGGCCCAGACTTGTGTCTGGTCCAGTCCCGCTCCTAGACAATTATAAACCAAGAAAATATAACTCAAAAAAACTTGATGAGAGTGTTAAACCATAACTTGGTTTATTTAGGTAATCTAGACTCGTTAGACTCTACTAAGTATTGATAAGCAATGTATGGCAATTTAAGCAACATAAGCTTATTGAAAAGAAAGTTAAATACTCAGCTTATTACAGCATGCCACTTCACACCAAAGTAACAGGGTTGTCTTCAAGATTTCAAATGTTCAGGACGAGTATCTAAAATGGATCTTACATAAATTTTATTTGGCTCAATTTCACTTGTTACTATACCATTTTTTCTTTTCATTTTTCTTGGCTCAATTAAACATAAAATGACTAAACAAAGCTCTTTTTTACTTTTTTTTTGCTCAAAATTAATTTGTTAATGCTTTAAAAAAGTAGCGTGTATACAAAATTTTTATTTATAAATTTTGTGCCATGACCGAAACCATGTTCTAAACGGCCGCCAAGCCCGAACATGCATCTTGGCTGGCTCCGAATCGGGTAATTTCAAACCGGCCAAGAATAACTTAACTATTATAAAAATAACCAATCTCAAGCAACATATTTTACTATGAAGTAAACAGGTAAAAACTAAATCCCAATGATGAACAAAGCATAGAATATAACTAAAATAAATATATAGTGGTCGCATATGTACAGAAATTAATGCAAGATGTACAAGCTTCCAAAGCAGATTTAAGCGTTAGCCTTCATAATATTAATAAACAATCATAAGCATTAGGCATCAAGGATCCGTGGCGCAATGGTAGCGCGTCTGACTCCAGATCAGAAGGTTGCGTGTTCGATTCACGTCGGGTTCAAATCCCTTAAACGATCCATAAAATTTTTACTCATTTTTCAAATAATATTATTGCTATAACTTCTTTTTAATATGTTATAAAAAAATATACACACAACTATACAAGTAAGGTATTACTAAAGTTGCCTATGCGATTTCAACATTTATGTTTTTGTGGTTAGAATTAGTGAGGCTAGTAAATTGAATGTTCGTGAGTTTTTTAACGGTAAGTTCATTCATTTTCGTTTATTTAATAAACGAACGGACATGGATAATTTTTTTTATTTAATTAAAGAACGAACATGATCACGCGTTTTATTCGTGCATTTATGTTAATGAACGTTGGTTTATGTTTGTTTGTTTGCTTGCTTGTTTGTTTGTGTTCATGAACGTTTGTTCACTTATGTTTGCTTAAATTTTAATAAATAGATAAGTAGTTATATTTGGATAAATATAAACATAAACCGAGGCATTTAAATTATATATATCAGTGTGATCATCCATTACCAACGTTGTAAAAATTGGTCTGGCAAGTACTTGACAAGTAATCCCAAAGTACTCCCCGCCTAGACGTGGCGACTTTCGCAACCATGTCCAATACAATCTGTATACGTGAATGCTAACTTATTCCGTTTGTCTTCGTTTATGTTAGTTTAATGATGCTCATTTAAGTTTATTTGATTGTGTTTGTTTACGTTCGTGAACCTTTTCATTTAGATTATAAACGAACGAACATGAACGGGCACGAACATGCACCTTTTTTAATGAACGAACATGGACAAAATAAACATGTTCGACTATGTATCCGTGTTCGTGTTCAATTAAAGTTAAAGGAACGAACACGAACCTATTCGTATTCCTATTCGTTAAATTCATTTGCATGCATAACTCTCAATCCAAGTCAATGGTACCACAATATAATATTAATACTGCATCCAAAGAGTTATCCCCGGTTTGTTTACATGCCTAGCCAATTACTCAACGAGTAATCTCGAAGCATCCTTGCCTAGGCCGAGTATTCCCCAACTAAGGCCAAGCACGCGTAACTCTTCAACCGACGGATTTGATAGCGTCTAATGAGTTCTACAAGCATACCTATCGTATATATTTGCTTCCTTATTTCTTTCACATTTATCTTTTATGTTCATGTCAAAAAAGTTGCCTCCATAAATATAACACCACCTAGAATTCAAAACATGCCTTTCTTAAGATTTGCTCATGTAAAGGGAATGTTGTTTTGGCCTTTTAAGAATAAACCTAGCCATAGATTTATTTGTCTTTAAGAGTATTGGAAAGGTCATGAGAAGTGGTTTATTGGAACCTGTGTGTCCCAACTCCATGTGCATTATGGTCCATGTAACTTGTCACTTACTAGACATAATGCTTTTCAAGTATTTTGTTATTTCATGAAATACATGTAACATTGTTACAGAGATTTTTATATGCCTTGTGTGACCAGGAGAAATAGACCTTTATATATACGAGCTATTATCGTCTTGCTTACAGTACGCGCATATAATGCATATATGTGTGAACCTTTGGGACAAAAGTGAATTGCACTAATTTTGACATTATTTTACTAATCTCGTGAAAATAACGTTAAAAGTGGTGGAAGGTTAATCAGGCATCATGTAGTGGCGTTGATAGCTGAAAGACAAGGGTACATGCACCAATTGGCTGATTTCCTGATGATTTGAGTGTTATGTGTCTTATGCTCAAGGCTTGATGCAAAATTACTATCGAGTCGGGGGTCTCACCAGAAGCAGTCTCTCTATTTCTATAGGGTAGAAGTAAGACTGTCTACATCTTACCTTCCTCAGACCCTACCATAACTTTGCTATTGGTGGGATATACTAAGTACGAGGATGATTATGATAATGATATACTAGCCATTCTTTTTCAACCTCTTTTGAATATACTAGTCATTCTCTATCACACTTCTCCCTGTTTGATAGAGTACTACTATACATAGTTGTAATAAAATGTATAGAATATTTATCGTGAAGACTCTTATCGAATATCTCGTTTTATGCCTTTCTCTACCAAGAATTTAATCATGTCAAGAGTAAGTCAATCCCAATTCCTTGTATCATATATCTCAGTGGCAAAGCTTGGACGAGTTCGTCCGGGGGGCTCAAAATGTATTAAAAAATTCATAAACGTGGGGGCCAGACTCGAATTTTAAGTTGAAAACCGTTAATTTACACCACATAAAAAATTTTTCGAGCGAAAACAGGTAAATTTACACCATTACGCAAAAAAACTGTGGGGGGGGGGGTGTGGACCGAGCCCTCACTAAAATTCGCCCCTGAATTAGATATCAACATGATTAACATCACCTTCATCTACATCAAAACGATCTACATCAACACTAGCATAATCAAACACAATCTTCGTCAGCATTACCATCATCAACACGATCTCCATCTACATTTGCATCACCTAAGTGCTATTTTATGTATTAGAACTTAAAATGACCATGTATATGTAAGGTATCAAGTGACACTGTGGAAACCAACACACAAATAGCACAAATGAATTACATGTAGAAACAAAAAAAAATAAGAAGAAGAAGAAGAAGAAATCATCGCTATAATATTGTTCGTTTAAGATGACCCACGCCCACGACTGCGGCAAAGGTCTAAGGTTTACTTATTAAGTTCTGACAAAAGATTATAATTACATTGGGGTTTATATAGAGATAAAACTAGATTAGGAGACTTAATCTAAGGAATAAAAATGTGATAAATATGCTCCTTTAAATGTTATCAAACTTAAAACACTTTTAAAACAATTATCCATTCATACAAAACATAAAACATCTTTCCTAACTACTAAGGATCAAATAGAAAAATTACATTAAACCAATATGAACCGATTCAATCTGTTTCTTCGATTTTCAAAACATTATTCTCGAGTAAAATAATCATTGATTGATGGCATGATCTGAGAGGTACGACCTCGAACAAACTTTCTTAATCTATGTTCTGCGTAGTTTTCACCCTCGGCATGGTTCTCCAAAATCCCTGCGGCTCTATTTTCTTTTGTAACCCTAAAACCCGGAACATAATTTAGTAATAAATTGTTATTAGATGCTTTTTGTTTGACCAGTATCTTAAATCTGTAGTTAAAAGTTTTACCTCATGAAGAAACACTAAGTGACCCCGGGCAGATTACGGATAATCTGGGGGTTATATAGATGTTTCCCACGAGGATGAGGTCCAGCAAAGAAAGTTGTTCTTCAGGTGACCTGCAAAACAGACACCGTAAGCTCGTCACTGAGAAGGGGGGGTTCCTCCTTGTGACCACCCTCCGGCGTGAGAATCAGACTAGATTGCTCTGAATATAAGTGTATATTAAGAGATTGCTAGAGAAGATAATGAGATATCAGATGATGATATCCTTACCATTCCAAGGTGTTGGAGTATTTATAGCCGAAGGTAGGTTTCCAAGAAGGTACAGCCGGCTGAATAGTATTCCTGTTCTACCAACAGTGGGCTACGCACAAGCTATGCTGGTTGGTGGATAGGCTGCGGCCGATAGTGACAAGGCCGGCTGTATACTGTTCCTTTACTGCCGGCTATGCACTGTTCCACCAACTGTAGGCTACGCACGTCCCATAGTAAGGGTTGGTGAGTAGGCAGCGGCTAATAGTGACAAACAGTACTAGAGGGTGCTCCTCCTCGTACTGTTGTCGGTGAGCTGTCACCCTGTGATTGGTTCATGGGCTGTTTTGGTCAGATCGTCTGTTTTGCCCATACCTTGGCAGGTATAGTACAAAAGATCTTCCAGAAGCATATGGACTGGCTCATTTGGGCGGGAGTATTCATGCCTTGCTCATTCCTTCAGGTGACATTACTGAAGTATCAAGAGTTAGTGCCTTGTGCGTGTAGCCTTGCTATCAGTGCGGGTAGCCTTCCCTGATGGCTTGTATCCGCAGCTGCGGGAACAAGCGGGGTAGTTTACCATTGGGAGGCTTTCCCTGCGGGAACAGCTGGCGTACTGCGCGTAAGGTCTTCATCTCTGAGCATGGTGGGTCCTGCGGAAGCAGTTGGTCGTTGCGCAGACGTCCCTCTTCAAGGTGAGTCTTGCGGGTCCAACTGGGCTCTGCTGGGACCTACCTCTTCAAGTCCCCCCAGTCCAATGTTCTTCTCATGAATTATTAATAAGTGAGGTGAACTTTTGGACTTTAGCAAGGGGTTTTGAAAAGGGTTTTTAGTTTTAAGGTTTTCCGTGGGGATTCTTCCCGCGGTTTTCCTAATGTCACGCAGAAATTCCCGACTTTTCTGCTTGATCTTTGGGTATGAAGCGGGTAGGTCTGTAACCTCCTCGCAAGTCAGGAACGTTGAGTCCCACTTGTGTGGATTCTCCATGGGGTTTTGGTAGTTTTGAACATAGTGATCAATTATGTTAAAACCACCAATTCCATCTTGGAGTTTCAAACAATATAGTTCTCGACGTTCCCGCTATGCGGGGATGTTATTCCCGTTTCCGCAAGCATGGCCCAGAAGATCCTTCTTGGTTTGAATTCCCTGCGGAGCGCTAAGTATGTGAAGGGTTTTGCCTTGATACTGTACCCGCACTCGTCTTACGGTTACTTCCAAGGTATTCCTGGCGTCAATTCCCTGCGGGTGCTAAGTATGTGAAGGGTTTTGCCTTAACACTGTACCCGCACCTGTCTTATAGTTACTTGGTTGCCAAGGTAAGGGGTATTTTCCCGCTTACTTTTGAATCTTTTTGAAATTTTGAAATTCGAAGAGTTGGTGAAAGGATAAGAACAGTCCAAACTATTGAAACGTCGTCCGACGGTTTCTTCTGACAGTGTCAGGACGTGCAGGAAGTTATGGCGACGTGACAGTATATGGTCATTCCAGACGCTTTTTCAGGCGCGTGGGCGCAAATTTTCGGGCGCGTGGCCGCGAAATTAATGGCACGCGTCCTTTCAACAGCTGTTGCCAGCTTGCTTAACGCATCCGCAGATTTGTTTTCACTACGCTTGACATGTATGACTTTGCAAACATTAAAATCGCGCATAAGGGTTTTTGCTTGTGCGAGGTACAGGGCCATTGTGTCGTTCACGGCCGTGTACGTCCCGTTGATTTGGTTGGCTACTAACATGGAATCCACGTGGGCTTCCAAGTGTTTCACTCCCATCTTACGCGCAATTCTCAGCCCGGCCAAGAATGCTTCATACTCGGCTTCGTTATTCGTACTTGGAAAATCCAGTCGAATAGCGTAAGTGTATTCTTGGCCTGCTGGGTTTGTTAGTTTCAGCCCTGCGCCTGAACCCTCGTTACTGGCTGCTCCATCAGTGTAGAGTCGCCAGACATCATTGATGTCCTGTGCTGAAGAGAGTTGAGCCTCTTCCTGGCACTCTTTTCCCGCGATGCAGGCACTTCCGCAATAAAGTCGGCCAAAACCTGGCCTTTTATGGCTGGTCTTGGCTTATACTTTATCGCGTATTCCCCCAACTCAATTGCCCATTTGGCTAGGCGTCCCGATAACTCGGGTTTGCGTAGAACGTTTGCAAGTTTGAAGTTGGAGAGAATGGTGATTGGGTGACCCTGGAAATATCGTCTTAACCTGCGTGAAGCATGTATAAGTGCTAAGACTAATTTTTCGAGGGTAGAGTACCGGGTTTCTACGTCTGTTAGGATACGGCCGACATAATAGATTGGCATCTGGATGCTTTTACGTTCAACTAGCAGGACCGCCCCGGTTGCTCTATCTGTTGCGGAAAGGTATAGGATTAACTCCTCCCCCGCTTTTGGTGCTGTGAGCATTGGGAGTTCGATCAAGCGTGACTGAATCTCCTGAAAAGCTGCTTCCGCTTCTGGTGTCCAGCGGAAGTGCGTTTTCTTTAAACAGTTTCTCAACGTTGACACGAAAGGAAACGACTTATCCGCATGGTTTGCCAAAAAGCGATTAAGTGCGACTAGTCGTCCATTCAGTGTCTGAGCCTGTTTGATGGTAGTAGGTGATTCCATTTTGATAATGGCTTCGACCTTTTCAGGGTTCGCTCTGAAGCCATCTTTAGTGATGATGACCCCCAAGAACTTCCCTTCTTCCATTCCAAAGGCACACTTGCTCGGGTTGAGCTTCATGTTTATCTTCCTGAGCGTGTTGAAAGTTTCTTCGATGTCTTTCAACATCGCTTCTGCGTCAGGGCTTTTGATGACCAAGTCATCCATGTAGACTTCCAAGTTCCTCCCAATTTGGGCATGAAACTGGTTGTCCATCAGGCGTTGGTATGTGGACCCGGCATTCTTAAGTCCAAATGGCATCATTTGGTAACAAAATGTGCCATCGGGCGTCCGAAAAGCGGTTTTGTCCTGATCATCAACGGCCATGTGGATTTGATGGTACCCCTTATACGCATCCAGGAAGCATTTAAGGCGAAACGGTGCTAACGAATCCACCTTAAGATCAATTTCCGGTAACGGATAACAATCTTTGGGCATGCTTTGTTTAAGTCCTTGAAATCTATGCACATGCGCCATTGTTTGTTATTCTTCGGTACCATAACGGGATTTGCAACCCATGTTTGATATCTGCTAACGCGTACGATGCCTGCGTCAAGGAGTTCCTTGACTTGGGTTCTACACGCGTTAGTTTGTTCTGGCCCCATTACTCTGCGCTTTTGTACGACTGGCGTAACAGCCGGATCGCACTTGAGCTTATGCTCTGCCTTACTTCGGGGTACACCAGTCATGTCAGCTGGTGTCCACGCGAAGATGTCAGCGTTTTTCTGTAGTAAGCGTTTGAGTAAGGTGCGTGTGGGATCAACAACTGTTGGGCCAATGGTAACGGCCTGGTCAGGGTATTTGCCGTTGAAGGCCCATGTTTCCGGTTCGGTGATGGTTGGTTTAGCCATCTTTGGTTTGGGTTTAGATGAGACAGATGCGATGCATACCTGGGGAATGCCGGTGATCATCGCTACACCCTCAGCTGTTGGCCATCCTATCATGCCGTGGACTGAAGATACCACGGCGTTGAATCTTGCCATCCCGTCTCTTCCGAAGAGAATGTCGTATGTGTGGTGTGGCTTCCTCATCAAGACAAAATCCACGTCTTCTGTGCGTGAGTGATTCCCGTCCGTAAGAGTGACGGGGAAAGATAGGATACCCAGGGGGTGTTTGTGCTGCCGTCGAACCCTTCCATCGAGGCGTAGATCGTTTCCAGGCGTTCCTTGTCTTCGTCATCTAGCTTGTCGAAGAACTGCCTGTACATCACCGTTGACGAGGCGCCGTTGTCAGCAAGAGTGCGAGAAGTGATGTAGTGCCCAGCTGGCTTTTGATGACGATAGGGCCTTCTTTGCTGGGTCCTCCTGGCACTCGCGGGAAGCGCACCTCAGCTTTCTTCCATGCGCATGGTTCTGTCGCTCGCCTTTTTCTTCCTCTGATGTTGCCATGAACCATGTTGATGCTGATGTCAACGGGCTTTCGTCCGTTGCCTCTGTACCGGTTATCATTCCTTCATCCCTTCTTGATTGATGCCACAAGGTGTGCAAGTCTTCCATCCTTGACGAATGTTTCAACAATATCCTTCAAGGATGTACACTCCTCCGTACTATGACCTTTTGTCCCGTGGAAGTCACAGGATTTGCTTTGATCCGCATTAGGTCACTGCCGGATCATTGGAGCTTTTGGCCATGGTAGTTTTTCGGTGGCAAATATCTCCGTGACGCTTTTGGTGAGTGGCGTCCACCGGTGTTTTCGGCTTGAAGGGTGTGTGTTATCTTTTCCGCCAACAAGAGGGTGAGAGCTGGATGTGTCAAAGTTTACCCTTGACTGCCAAATACCTAGCTTCCTCTTTTTGTTCTGCCGGGCGATCCGAACATTGTTTTCTCTAGTCCTTTGCGTGTAGAGGTGTGTACTGTGACAACTGCCCGATCCGACCCGACCCAGGTACCCGTTTTCTAATCCGATTCTTTTTATGATTTAAAATTTGATTATTAATCTTTGTAAATTTAACATTTAATAAATTATATATATAAATACTTTTATATTACTTACTAATATTAATAGTAATTCCTTCCCGCCCTTTTCTCTCTCTTGTCGCCGTCCCGCTCTTTTGTCTTTCTTGTCACCATCCCGCCCCCTTGTCTCTCTTGTCGCCGTCCCGCCCCTTTGCTTAACCTTAAAGCCTTGAACCCCTTTCTCTTAACTCTTTGCTTGTCCTTTGGTTCTTCCCGCCTAAGGATGTCTGCGCAGCTCCACGCGCCAGACTCCTTACAAGGAAGCCTGCGTGATGACCGGCTGTTCCTGCGATACGCGAGACGAACTCTTCTCGCAGCGCGCTAAGAACGGTAGTTCTTCCCGCGACGCGCTAAGAATTGTAGTTCTTCTCGCAGCGCGCTAAGAATGGTAGTTCTTCCCGCGACGCGCTAAGAATGGTAGTTCTTCCCGAGGCGCGCTAAGGATTTTAGTTCTTCCCGCGACGCGCTAAGGTTGTTCTGTCTGCCTTCGCCCTCGCGCGCGCGCTAGTATCTTCTCGCGCTAGACCTTAAGTCTTTTCTTCTGTTTAGGTCTGCCAGTATTCTTTTGTGATTATATCTTATCTTTTGTTTGAGCGCTTTAGGTCAGTTCCGACATCTGTCCGAAAAGCCACTTTCGGCGCAGCATGCGCACCAATCCTATTGGTTGACAGAAAAAGTGACTGACATAATCTTTTGAAATCTTCTTTTGCATGTATTGAACAGTGTTTTCTCTGACTCCTCCCATGCTTTATTCTGTAACCTGTCAGCCCTTTTTCCTGTTCCCCTGCAGCTGCCGGCATATCTTTCCATATCTTTTGCTTTTGGATTCTTATGCTTTTTAATATCTTTTGCTTGATTTAATAAGATCTTTTCCTCTTTTCTAGGGATTGTGTTCCCTAGGGTTTGCCTATAAATATATAGCTATTTTCTTAACACTACACACACTACACTTAAACACTCCCCATATCTCTCTCCCTTTGCTCTCTGCCCTAATTCCTCAGCCGCCTCCACTCTCTTGCCTCCGTCTTCTCTTCTGTTCTGCCCAGATCTCGGTAAATATATATATTTTGTTTAAGTAACTTACATATATTCAAGACATAAAAACCAATCGTTAAACCAATAACCTCTTATTTATAGGTTAACTTGTGCTTATTTAAAAGTTGGTTCTTGCATTATCTTTCAACGCACCGTTTACATGTGAGTAATCTCGTACCTAATCCCTTTTTATTTTTAATGTTTTGGGATGTTCATGTGTTCGTACAAACTTGAGTCTTAAACTTGTTTATGAACTTTTGTCGCGCAAAACCCCATGTGTTATGGACGTAGACTTGGTTGTTTATTTGTATGTGTGGATCATCAACCGTCTTGTCGGCCTATTCCGCAGTTTTCATGGATCCATTAGATGAACACGGGAGAACTATCGTTTATGATTTCTCTTTTGTTTACACTTGCACAGTTTTCTTGTTTTTGTGCTCAATTGGGAGCACGGATTGAACTATGAGCTATGATCTAAGGCTTGATCACAATCTGATTACACCCTTGTTGAACACCAGTTATACACATGATGCGCACAGACATTGTTATCTATTTATATCTATTAAACTTGATTTCTCACCGACACGCAAGTGTTGACGTTTTATTTTAACACATGTTCAGGTTTGCTGTAGCAGCTTTTGGGAATCTCTTGGACGCGTAGGATGTTTTCTTTTTGTTTGGACCTAGATTAAAATGTAACAAGACATATTATGTTATTTGAATATTTTAAGTTATGATATGATTTATGTTACTTTATGTCATGTTCTGCGCGTGCGCAAGGAAATGTATTTATTAAATATTGACACCCAAATAGTGTCGCGAGTAATGAAACAATACGTGGCGCCCCGATGTATAATCCGCCATCGGTCGGGGTGTTACATGTACTCTGGGGAAGATCCCTTCCCAGTTGCTTCTCCGTCTCGGCAAAGCGCTTGGCCGCCGTCATGATGGCATCCCATGTGGATGGCATGCCGTCCTTACCCGTCAATGTGCGGATAAGCTCTGGGTATTCGGCGCCCTGGATGAAAGCGGCACGAACAAGATCTTCACTTATGTTGCCCAGACTCAGCTTTTTGGAGTTGAAGCGAGTGATGAAGTCTAGTAAAGATTCATCCTCCTCTCTAACGCAGTTGAGGATCGTCCACTGTTCTTCAGTATATTTCCTCTGTTGGCTGAAGTGTTGGCTGAACTTGTTCTGAAAGTCCGCCCAATCATAGATGTGGTGGACCGGTAAACGATCGAACCATGCCCTGGCCGCTCCAACCAGAGTCATCTGGAACATATAACACCACGTGGGTTCCGTCCAGTTACTGACGGTTGCCCCCGTAATAAATCTGTTCAAGTGGTCGTCTGGGTCGGATAGACCATCATAAGTGCCGATGTTGGATATTTGTTTGGCACTTTTCGGGGCGATTGCTTCCGCAATGTCCCTTGCAAACTTGGACTTTCCTGCATTTGCAGCAGTTGGTCTAAAGGTTTTGGAGAAGTCACGTGGGTTTCTCCCCGCGTTCGTTGGTTTAAAGGTTTCTCCAAAATTCCTTGTCGGTTGGAAGTCCGTTTCCTTACGCTTCCCTTTTGCCTTATGGCGAGGGTTTGCGTCGGTATCGGATTCTTCCCGCTCATCGTCCGAGTACTCGCACTCACTGTTCATGTTGAGATGTTGGCGAGTACTGCCGAATTCGTCAGCCTGTTGAAGTGAACGCAAGCGTTCATCCAACTCAGCTTGGAACTCTTTCTGACGTGCTTCGGCCCACGCCTTAACTTGATCGAGTGTTTGGCGAGGGACCCTCGTCCGTTTCTCCAACAGGGCATCAGTGAACCCCAGTGAAATAATGTTTACTGCACTTGTCCCGGCTTGGGTAACCGGGGTAGTGTTCATAAAATTTGTATAACCGCTCAGACCGTCACTTGCACTTAGGTCACCTGAAGAACAACTTTCTTTGCTGGACCTCATCCTCGTGGGAAACATCTATATTAAGAGATTGCTAGAGAAGATAATAGTGACAAACAGTACTAGAGGGTGCTCCTCCTCGTACTGTTGTCGGTGAGCTGTCACCCTTACCCACCATGCTCAGAGATGGGTAACCGGTTGTGGTTACCGAGGTTTCTTGGTCCCTTACTGGCTTTGGGACCGGAGTAACGTTAACCATTTCTTCAGAAACTTTGAAAAAACTAAGAATTAGTTCTAGCTTTTATGCACGGATGGCTCCAATGAAGAAATACTAAGTGACCCCGGGCAGATTACGGATAATCTGGGGGTTATATAGATGTTTCCCACGAGGATGAGGTCCAGCAAAGAAAGTTGTTCTTCAGGTGACCTGCAAAACAGACACCGTAAGCTCGTCACTGAGAAGGGGGGGTTCCTCCTTGTGACCACCCTCCGGCGTGAGAATCAGACTAGATTGCTCTGAATATAAGTGTATATTAAGAGATTGCTAGAGAAGATAATGAGATATCAGATGATGATGTCCTTACCATTCCAAGGTGTTGGAGTATTTATAGCCGAAGGTAGGTTTCCAAGAAGGTACAGCCGGCTGAATAGTATTCCTGTTCTACCAATAGTGGGCTACGCACAAGCCATGCTGGTTGGTGGATAGGCTGCGGCCGATAGTGACAAGGCCGGCTGTATACTGTTCCTTTACTGCCGGCTATGCACTGTTCCACCAACTGTAGGCTACGCACGTCCCATAGTAAGGGTTGGTGAGTAGGCAGCGGCTAATAGTGACAAACAGTACTAGAGGGTGCTCCTCCTCGTACTGTTGTCGGTGAGCTGTCACCCTGTGATTGGTTCATGGGCTGTTTTGGTCAGATCGTCTGTTTTGCCCATACCTTGGCAGGTATAGTACAAAAGATCTTCCAGAAGCATATGGACTGGCTCATTTGGGCGGGAGTATTCATGCCTTGCTCATTCCTTCAGGTGACATTACTGAAGTATCAAGAGTTAGTGCCTTGTGCGTGTAGCCTTGCTATCAGTGCGGGTAGCCTTCCCTGATGGCTTGTATCCGCAGCTGTGGGAACAAGCGGGGTACTTTACCATTGGGAGGCTTTCCCTGCGGGAACAGCTGGCGTACTGCGCGTAAGGTCTTCATCTCTGAGCATGGTGGGTCCTGCGGAAGCAGTTGGTCGTTGCGCAGACGTCCCTCTTCAAGGTGAGTCTTGCGGGTCCAACTGGGCTCTGCTGGGACCTACCTCTTCACCTCACGTCAGGATTGGTGGATATGTTACGTACAAGTTGTGTAGCCATCAGTCCAATAACTCCAACAATTGGTACCATTAAGGGGTAGACCTATACAAGAAATACACTTTTTATCATAAATTTTATGCATATAAATGATGAAACTATTGAAAATTAAAAGAAAATAAAATCATAAAATATTGCACGATCTTTTGAAACCAGAACAAAAGCCAAACCGACAAGGCGACGATTCATACGGTTAAATAGGTCGGTCAACAAATGAAAAAAGCAAGTGATTCCTATGTTAGGACCGTCTAAACATTAAACGAAAAACAAAAACAAAAACAATAATAATAATAATAATAACGAAAAAGTTACCTCGGGTTTTACCCATCTCCGCCAAGACATTTTGTAGTGACAAAATAAAAGATTAAACTTCTAAAACTTCTTTTTTTTCCAAAAAAAATTATGATTGTTTCCTTGTATTTATAATCTTTAGCCATCACTAAAAGTGCACAAAAGTTGAATTGTTTCGGTAGTCATAAATGTACATCAATCTAGATTCATGGAATTCAATTCATATACGAATTGTATTTTCTCCCTTTGAAACTAATGGAAAACCTCTAGACATGTCTAGAGAAAAATTGATGAAAACAATATACACCTGATTGCTAGTTATGTTGTTTTTTATTTTATAAACTACAACATAAAATAAATACATTATATATATATATATATGTAAACATTGTGAGATGGAGTCTTTAACGGATTAATAATTCAAACCTCTTAACAATACTTATTACGATTATTTTGAAATGTCAATGAATTTACGCATAACATGTTACGTACATGTTGCGAAATAAATTTCAAGTAACTTGTCTATTAATCCATCTTCATTTGTATTTATTCACACGTTATCGTGTTTTTAATATGATTTTATTTAAAGATATTCTGCATAATGAGCACTAAACATACTTTTTTAAAACCTTACAATAAGAAAACAATTGTACGCTATAAGTAACACGACTACAGGGTTATTTTAACTACATCGTTACAAATCTCGTTTAAATTATAAAATCACAACCACATATTTTTTTCGTAATTTTTATAAGGCAAAATAATTTTAAAAGTTTGATATAGAAATATTTAAAAAATGAAATTATTAGCTTTTCGATGATGTCAAATTTCACGCCGGTTTATAGGAATATGTCCAACTACTACTATTCTCGTCCACAACTCCAGTCTTGCCTTTTGATATGTGAGCATTTGACTTCTCATTTTTCTTTTTATTTGACTTTCATATCCAAATTAAGAATATTGACTTTAAAAAAATCATAGCTATGTTTTATTGGCAAATCGCAATTTCAACTTTACTGTTGGCTGGTGACGGTCTCAATTAAATGTGTCAGCGACTAACGGGGTTAATCATCCGTTAGTCTATGTTTGCGTGGCACGCCTAGTTATCAATAAACATTTATGTGAAAGCATTACGTGGCAATAATCGTCTGTTTCTTTTTAAGAAAATAGGTTTTAAATAACATCAACTATATTCTATTGGCAAGTAAAAGTCCCAATTAAAAGTGTATTTTTTTCCCAACAGTCCGCTAGAGGTGCCATGCAATCAATAGACTAATGGAGTTAACCATCTGTTAGTCGCTGTAAAAACTTTTAGTTGGGACCGTCGCTAGCCAAGTGTTAAGTTGAGACTGTTATTTGCCAACAAAACATAATTGAAATTATTTAAAACCAATTTTCTAAAAAATTATTCAACCCTTGTTGATAATTCCCACAGTTGAGAACTTTGGTTTTAGTTTCTTTTCCTGTTTCTAGAACGACAACTTTCGTTAAACTGAAAATTAGCAAAATATTAGAGCCAAAACTTAAGAGTAACTGGTAACCACATACAAACATTTAGTATATGTACGCAATATATATGATGGTTAT
Source organism: Bidens hawaiensis (assembly GCF_021521415.1). Classification (NCBI taxonomy): domain Eukaryota; kingdom Viridiplantae; phylum Streptophyta; class Magnoliopsida; order Asterales; family Asteraceae; genus Bidens; species Bidens hawaiensis. The sequence goes on from NW_027504982.1 coordinate 51,843, forward strand.
GTCACTTTTTTAACTTTATTAAACTTTACAATGACTATGAAAGCTTAACGTATTAGCCACTAATCTAACTAAATTAGATCACCACTTTCATAATCCTAATCACAACATAAAGTTGTGAAGAGCATGCGCCACAAATTATTTGAGTTATTTATTCATTATAATATTCTTTAAAATAAATAAATAAATATAAATAAAAGTAAACTTCTTTTATTGGCTAATTTTATTATAAATGCATTATTGAGTAAAATGAAGTCAAATGTCATGGTCCCTCTTTTCTTTTCCACAAATTTGACAATAATATCTAATATTTTTTCTATAATTTACTTTGAAAAAATTCCTAAAATATCTCTTTATATAAAGATTTCGTTTATGTTCCCATAAAGTTCAGTTGTCAGGGACATGTTTATAAGGCAAGACAATGTGTTTGTAGGACCAATGAGTAGACACATGTGCTATTAATAACTTAAGGGATGACCTATTTGTTCAATAAAAATTCGCCAGGGCGACCTATTTCTTTAACAAGATCGTCGGGACGACTTGTTTTGTTCGGCAATTTATCGGGATGACATTTTTACAAACTTGATTGGTAGACTTGCTTGTTCACTAAACTTGTATGAGACAACCTGTTTGGGGCAGCAGACGTCATTTAGTTGGAGGGCAACGTGTTTGAAGAAAACATTTATGAGACTTTTGATTTGTTGTGACAAAAACGAAATTTCTTTTTGCAAAAAGAATATTTTGAGAATTTCCTCATGCCTTTGTTGTGAACAAAGGTAAGCTTTATGGTGGATGACCGGCAAAAAAGAAAAATATCAATTATGTCCAACTTTATAAAATCATAGTGTATACTTTATACTATTATTCTTGTATGATTACAAGTTTTTGGGACCTATTGAAAATACCGAATTTATATGGACCTGTAAAATCGAATTTAGTTCCAACGATTACATATATTTTGTAATTTTATTTTTAGTGTCTTTAGACGTTTGATAATTATATTAAGGTTACTATTTGAAAGGTTTGTCTATGGGGTGTTTGACTGAGCTTTTTAAAATTGTTTATTTGTTTTTTGAAATCAAAAACAAATTTGAAAATATCCAATTTGAAGCTCAAGCTTTGAATTAAAGTTTACCAAATATCTTTTACTTTACAAAAATTAAATAAGCAGTTTTAAAAAGCTCAGTCAAAACACCCCTAACACCCCTAAATCTTTTTAGAGTCTAAAGTGGATTTCAAAACGTGAACATAATAATTTATGTACATTGTGAACATAATAATTTCTCATGAGTTGTACATATGTCAAGCACACAATCTCTACACGAGTTGTATAAGCCTATAGTATACATCTGTACAAACAACATAAGGATGGTATATTAACCCGATTAACCGAACATACCAGAAAATTAAACCAAAACCGATTATGTAGAAACCAATTTGGAACCGAGTGAAACCGTAGGTTTGCAACAGGTTTGTAAATTTCTCCACAAAACCCGAACCGAAACCGATTATAACCTGGTCAAGAAACCGGTTTCAACCCGAACCGAAACCGATCATAAACCGATTTTAACTTTTGCTAACCAAACCAAACTAGTTTCAACCTGAACTGGTTTGTGCACCTCTTGTATATAACATCCCAATATACAAATATAAAAACATTATATAATGAAAAAGTATTACAACCCGAACCGAAACCTATCATAACCTGGTAAAAAAAACTTGTTTTAACTCGAACCGAAACCGATTATAAACCGGTTTGTATCTCCTCCTCATGCTGTCTAGTTTCTTACCATTCAGGTTTTTTTTATAAAATCTTTGCCATTAAAAAAAATCTCAATAATATAAAAATATAAAAATAATATTATAATGAAAAGTATTACAACGGCTTCATTTGAAAACTCACTATAATATTTATCTCCAAAAATAAACCTCCATTTCTTTCTCTCCAAGACAATAATAAAATAATAATAATAACAATAATAATTAATAATAATAATAAACCGCTTACGTCAGCCAACGTCTTCGTTTACTCCGCCAGCCGTACCTATAAATACCACCAACACCTACCCACCTAATTCTCACACTCATTTTCTCCAACTAAACCAAATAGTCATTCTCTTTTTACTCTCTACCATTCGCCATGGGTAAACAACTTTAATATAATATAATATTTATTATTATAGTTTATTATTATATTATTCAATTGATGTATTGATTTTATGTATGCTTAATTTCATTTTGCAGCAACTGATAAGAAGATTAAGATCGGAATCAACGGTACGGTTTCCGTTAATCTGTTACTGAGCTCGTTAGATCTGACTGATATGTTTTAAGATAAGGAATATTCCGTTAATTTTGAACTGATATGTTTTACGATGAGGAATATTCCGTTAATTTGGAACTGTTTTTGAGTACGTGAGTTTGTGCTGCGTTATTGTAACTGAATTCGTTAGATCTGACTGATATGTTGTAGGATTAGCAATATTCCGTTAATTTTCAGCTGTGTTTAAGTTATATGTTACTGAATTCGTTAGATCTGACTGATATGTTGAAGAATTAGGAAAATTCCGTTAATTTTGAACTGTTTTTGAGTTTGTGAGTTCGTGTTGTGTTCGCGTTTTAGTTTACTGATGCGTTAGATCTGACTGATGCGTGTTAGGATTAGGAATCTTCCGTTAATTTTCATCTGTTTGTTGCTTTACCGGTTAAATTGTAATTAGTTTGATCTGTTACTGTTTTCGTGTTACTTGCTTTCGTTTTAGTTTACTTATTCGTTAGATCTTAGTGATCTGTTTTACTATTAGTAAGAATCGGTTAGTTTTGAACTGTTTTTGAGTTTGTGAGCTTGTGTTGCGATTTGTTACTGATTTAGCGGTTTAATTGTAACAGTTTGATCTGTTTTGAGTTCGTTTTATATGTTCACTAGTTGATTTGTAGTAGTTTTGGTGATGCTCCGATTTTGCTTACTGATTTGTTAGATCTGAATGATAAGTTGCAGGTTACTGTTAATTTGTTATAAATTTTAAATGTTAATGAGTTTGTGTTGTGTTTTGTTGACTGATTTGGCGGCAAATTGTAACAGTTTAATCTGATTTTGAGCTTGTGTTTCGTTTTTGTTTACTTAATTGTTAGATCTGACTGATACGTTGTAGGATAAGGAATATTCTGTTATTTCATCTGTTTTTTGAGTTTGTGAGTTCGTGTTGCGTGCTGTTTACTGATTTAGCGGTTAAATTGCAATAGTTTGTTCTGTTTTTCGGTTCGTGTTTACTGACTCGTTAGAACTGATTAAAATGCTGCAGGATTTGGAAGAATCGGACGTCTCGTTGCTAGAGTTGCACTTCAGAGAGATGATATCGAGCTTGTTGCTGTTAACGATCCGTTTATCTCTACTGATTACATGGTACTGTCTGTGATTTCATGATGCTAGGATTGTATTGTGTTAGATCTATTGTTACTGTTTAATTGGTTGGTATAGTTATTGCTGTGTGTGATATTTTGATGCCAGGGTTTGTATAGTTGTAGATCTGTAGTTACTGTGTGAAATTATGAATGATTGTTATGCTGTTTAAGTGTGAAATTATGAATGATTGTTATGCTGTTTAAGTGGTTATTGGTAGAGTCTGATCGGTGAACTACACAATGTGATTTGTAATTCAAGTGTGATTTGTAAACCGATAGTGTGATTTACAGATTACATTTAAGTTTGTGTGATTTTGTATTGTTCATTGTTATGATGCTAGTGTTTATATAGTTTCAGATCTGTAATTAATATGCAAATGATAGTTGCAATGATTACTGATTTACTGTTTTAATTTGATCGGTGAATTATACAATGCTATTGGTAAATTGTAAATGATTACCGTTTATGATTCGTTTTGTCTCTACTGACTACATCTCTCCGTCTGATTTGATATTGTTATGATACCAGGGTTTATATAGTTTTGGATCTATATTTTTATATTTAAATGATTTCTATACTGATTGCTGTTATAATCTGGCTGGTGATTATAGATCCTTGTTCTATTGTTCTAATCGATCTTTTAATCTCTGTTTGTTTGCTTAACATGTACTTGGATTCATTTAGAATGTGATAACATTAAATCAAATAGTATATTATTATGAGATCTATTTGTTCAGTTCAAATGATCCATTTGTCCAGTGCAAATGATCCATTGTTAGTGTCTGGTTTTATCCGTGTGCAGTGATTTATGAGTTTATTTTCTTGCAGACATACATGTTCAAGTATGACACTGTTCACGGCCAATGGAAACATCATGAACTTAAGGTTAAGGACGAGAAGACTCTTCTCTTCGGTGAGAAGCCTGTTAGCGTCTTTGGCTTCAGGTAAAATCCGTTTCAGCACACTAAGAATCACTGTTAATATATCTTTTTCCCCTTCAATTAATCAGACTTTTTGTTTCTTTTGTATTAATAGGAATCCAGAAGAGATCCCATGGGGCGCAGCCGGAGCTGACTTCGTGGTCGAGTCCACTGGTGTCTTCACAGACAAGGACAAGGCTGCTGCTCACTTGAAGGTCTGATTGGATTTATACTAATTACTATTGATTTTTAGTTGAAAGTTCTATTATGTTTGCTTATTTTGCAATCGGTTTTATATGTTCAGGGTGGTGCCAAAAAGGTTGTTATCTCTGCTCCTAGTGCCAATGCTCCCATGTTTGTTGTTGGTGTCAACGAGCACGAATACACACCCGATCTTGACATTGTTTCAAATGCTAGCTGCACAACCAACTGCCTTGCTCCTTTAGCTAAGGTATTATACTATTATAATTACCCTTATTCGATATTATGCGTACAACTTTCACTGTTTGCTGTTGTATGAGTTGTGTTTATACATACGTTTTTTGTAACGATTTCAGGTGATTAACGATAGGTTTGGCATTGTTGAGGGTCTTATGACAACTGTTCATGCCATGACCGGTAATGTAGCTTTTAAGTTAGTTAATTAAACTACTCAGTTTAATAATATATTATGAGTTAAACGTAAACGGTTGGGTATTATTGTTAAATCATTTTAGCCACCCAAAAGACTGTTGATGGTCCATCAATGAAGGACTGGAGAGGTGGAAGAGCTGCTTCCTTCAACATTATTCCCAGCAGCACTGGAGCTGCCAAGGTAATTATTAATATAGCTTTGATAATTTATTGTGTTTATTATTTTATTGGCTTTTCTAACCTTTTATTACTGTTAATAGGCTGTTGGCAAAGTTTTGCCCGCTCTTAATGGCAAGTTAACCGGTATGGCTTTCCGTGTACCAACTGTTGATGTCTCTGTTGTTGATTTGACTGTGAGAATTGAGAAGGCTGCTACTTATGAGCAGGTCAAGGCTGCCATCAAGTAAATTTTGAGCAACTTCATATTAATATTAATATTATTATTCCTATTAAGTTTGATACATTGAATTTTGCTAATGTTGTGAAATAACTTGTGATACAGGGAGGAATCAGAAGGCAAACTCAAGGGCATTTTGGGATACACCGATGAAGATCTTGTATCAACCGACTTTGTTGGTGACAGCAGGTCAAGCATCTTTGATGCCAAGGCCGGAATTGCTTTGAATGAGAACTTCTTGAAACTCGTCTCAGGGTATGACAACGAGTGGGGATACAGGTACTTTCTTTTTACTCATTCTGATTATGTATCGTTTACTTTTTTAACAATTAACATACATTGTTCGTTACGGGTCAGTATATTAATCTTGTTTTTTTCAGCTCCCGTGTTATTGATTTGATTCGCCACATTGCATCTGTGCAAGCCTAAGCGCTGGATAGGTGAATTGTTTCGTGCTATTTGACCCGGCTGGTGAATTGTTTCGTGCTATTTGACCCGGCTATGTGTTGGCTTTTCTTTTGAGTTTGAATAAAAAGAATCTTATTATGAGATGAGATGTTTTCAGTGCTACATATTTTGGTACATGTAGGCTCGTTTTTGGTTGTTTCTGGTTTCTTTTTACGAGCACTTTGCTTTCTTAGTTAAAAACCTTTCCCAATTGTATTCGATTGCACAACATATATGATATGATATAGCCTGGTTAATGATTGATTGTATTATCTTTAAACTTATGTTGCTTAATATGCATGACAAAACGGGCGCAAACAAGTGATCTGTTGAAAAGAAACATATTAAGGTCAAAAAGCATTATCTTTAAACTTATCTCGCTTAATATGCTTATATGCATGGCAAAACGGGTGCAAATTAAGGTCAAAACGGCTTTAAGTCAAAACCGGTCACTTTATAGGAGAGTCAAGGTGAAAGCGAGTTTCTTTACGAATTGTTGTCAATTCAGAAGATGAACTTTTCCTCTTCTTCGTCTTGGTGTATACCTCTACAACCACACCACCTCCAAAGTCAATGATTGAGTTCTTGCTATAAGGTTTAGCCAAAAGCCACTGAGTTTCAAGAAATGGTGAAACCAAAGCTAAGCTTGGCTTGGCAGCCTCTATGAACTTCAACTTCAACATCAACATTAAGCGTTTTATTAATCATCATCCAAGTTACAAAACCTACACCAATACACCATTATGCTAAGCAATATTTTAGTCATCATCCAAGTTTCAAAAACTACACCATTATGCTAAGCAGTTCATCGAGCACCTAATACAATAGGCGGACAAGACTTAAAACTGGATCGCACACTCATAAATAGTTCGTAGACTTGGCCGAATATTTCAGTGGACTTCACTTCCCCTGGCACAGTAACCATGAGCATTCCCACGACCGCTTCACCAGGTTCATTTTAGCATTCTCCGATCTTTGCGAAACGACACATCAGCAGCACACATTAGGTTCCAAACTTTTTTTCAAGACCCCACTTTTTTCCATAATATCAAACCTTTACAAATCCCCATTAAATAAATTATAATTGCCTGTATATAATAATATCGTTTTTTAATGTAAAACATCTGTTGTTGCAGTTACATTTAATACAAAACATCGAAGAAAAAAATTTGTTTCGCTATTTTTTTACATTTTTTTTAACTTTTAAACATATTTTTTACGAGAGAGAAAAAGTAACTTTACTTTTATATTTTTATTAACTTTAATTGTGGACCATAACATTCAAACTTTAATTAAAAATATGTGATTGAGAATGAGTTTTCAAAGTTTTCTCAGCTCAAGTGAATCTCCTTCCTGCCACCTCATCGAACTACACCCACAAACCATAGAGTTGTGGGTGATTTATAAACCAAACCACGTTGTCCGACAGGTAAATCAAACCCGATTTGTAAAAAACTAGTTCCAGTTATAAAACAGTTTCGGAGGAAAAATGTTCTAACCTAGTTCCAGTTATAAAACAGTTTCGGAGGAAAAATGTTCTAACCTATCAAGCCAATTCGGTCCGGCCCGTATTTTTTCATGTTCTTCAAACCGGGTCGGATTCATAACCAGTTTTAGCGAAAGAGCCTACAAATTAACGGGTCGGGTCTAATCCGGTTCTACCCTAACCGTTTGTTTTTAGTGACGTGGGCCGCGTCAGAAACCGGTTTCGGGTATATTCACAAACCGGGTCAAGTTTATAACCCAATAGTATATATACCAAAAGCTTGACTACTTGTTAGCTTTATTGCTCAATACTCAAGAGTTAAATCCATTGAGTAAGTCTCAGTAAACTAATAATCATGTACATTAACACTAGTTGAAAATAGTTAATAATATTATTATGCTCATTGTTCAGCTAATTAATCATGTATAGTTAAATTACACGCTAATTCATCTCGTCGTGTCCGCATTTATGTTGCACATAAGGTGTTCGATGAAATGCTTGGTAGCCTAAACTTTAATTGGTGTAGTGTGCGGGTGTTGTAGAACTCGCTAGGCGCTAGTCGGGCAGTAGGGTAGGGATTCATTGGATTGGATTGAAATTTATATGTAATTTTCGAATAGTCGGTAGTCGGTAGAATAAGTGTGATACGGTGGACATAAGGCGTTCGATGAAATGCTATGTAGCGGTTTTATAATGTTTGTATGTAGAGACTATGGATTTCAAGCTCGAGATTGGTTCGGGCTTGGCTCGTTTACTATTTATTAATTATTTTTTATTTAGTTATAATTATTTTTATATATTTTTATCAGTTATAATTTTATGTATAAAATAATATATATTATTTAGTTATTTAATAATTTATTAAGCGAGCTTACTTTTAGGCTCGGGCTTGGGCTCGATCGAGCTTTTTAACAAGCTGATCTCGAGTAGCTCGCGAGTTGCTCGGCTCGTTTGCGTCTGCATTTTTGTTGCACATAAGGTGTTTGATGAAATGTTTGGTAGCCTAAACTTTAATTGGTGTAATGTTGGGGTGCAAACGAGCCGAGCCGAGCCGATCCTGAACCGAGCTCTTTTTCCCAAAAACTCAACATTTTCTCCCCAAACATCTTGGTAACTTTGTATCGGACCTTGAGGAACCTTTTTCTAGTAAAAGCCCCAATTATTGAGGCACTAGAAACCCTAGAACCATTGTCGGAATTGGTTTGGACTGGCAGTGACCAAAAGGCAATAGTTGGGATTAACAAAAACCAATATTCCTTATTTTTATATATTTTTTTCAGTTATAATTTTATGTATAAAACAATATATATTATTTAGTTATTTTAATTTATTAAACGAGCTTACTTTTAGGCTCGAGCTCGGGTTCGATGAAGCTTGGCTCGATCGAGCTTTTTAACGAGCCGATCTCGAGTAGCTCGGCTCGTTTGCACCCCTAGTGTAGTGTAGTATACCACGTTGGGTATTAAATCTGGAACGCATGTTTGATCCGTTTTATTGTTTAATGTCATTTCATTTAAGTAGAACAGTAGGTAATCACTACTGGTAAAAATAACAATTCGTTAGATATTTTAGTGTAATTCATCAAGCAAGTCAGGATGTGCGGGGTGCACGCCTGTTTGAGTTTATTATGATACTCGATATTAGAACCTTAGCGTGGTCCAAGGGGCAGAGCCTTTGGCAATGGTTGCGAAACTTTTAGTTGAATTTGGATTTCAAAAAGATGACTGCATAAGGCATTTTATAGTTCGTGCATACGATTTTTTCAACAGTTTTGGTCATTCCCGCAAGATTTTCTTGGAGCTAATCCCGTACATACTTGTTTTTGTCTCATTTTGAGTTTTATCCGATTGAGAATTCGGAGAACCTCCGAATTATTTCAGTCTGAAAGTGTTTCATGACTCTTAGATTATCCAGACGTTGTATCTCACGAATCCCCAGGAAAGACGTGTTAATGATGCTTTTATGAATACCAAAATTCTTATTTAAGCAAAAGCACTTTGTTTAATAGTATGATTTGCAGGATTGTGTTCAGACTAAATTGTTTAAATAACTAATTTTTTGTTGGAATTGCAGGATTACTACTTTACCGATCTTCTCGTCTGACTTTCTTCATATTCTGCTATGCCAAGAATCACAGTGAGAAAAATCAATATTCTTAAATCTTATGCAGTTTATCCTTCTGCAAATTCCGCTCATCGCCGTTTGAAATCGTTCAAATTCACCAGCAGTGCACTTGCCAATCAAGAAACCTACAGTACAGATTCATCTGAGCATAGCAACATTATTGTTTCAAAAGTTAAATCCGGAAGAAGCCACAATGAAGTTTTTAACTCTCTCATGCAAGATCAAGCTTGTAACACCATACCGTTATCTCACAATCTTGTTTCTCAGTTACTACATAGATTCAAAGAAGATTGGAAATCCGCATTCGGCATATTCAAATGGGCAGAATCGCATAACACGTACACACCATCATCACACTCGTACGAAACAATGCTGGACATATTAGGAAAAATGAAACAAATGGATAAGATGGTGTCATTAATCGAGCAGATGAGTCGTCATCGTCTAGTTACACTTGGTAGTATAGCTAAGGCCATGAGACGGTTTTGCGGGGCGGGAAAATGGGAAGAAGCTGTAAAAATATTCGATGATTTGGATCGATTCGGGCTGGAAAAGAACACAGAATCCATGAATCTTTTACTCGACACGCTCTGCAAAGAAAGTAAAACCGAGCAGGCCCGCAAGATTTTCTTGGAGTTGAAATCACACATCCCGCCTTCTGCTTACACGTTTAACATATTTGTGCACGGTTGGTGTAAAGTCAACCGAGTCAATGAAGCACATTGGACTATACAAGAAATGAAAGGATACGGGTTTAACCCATCTGTTATAACATATTCTATTATTATCGAATCATATTGTCGCAATTTGAGCTTCGATAAAGCATACGAACTCCTCGATGAGATGCAAGCTCAAAACTGCCCTCCTAATATTATAACCTTCACCACCATCATGTGTTATTTGACTAAAAATAGTAAATATGATGAAGCATTACAGATACCCGAGAAAATGAAGTTATTTGGAATTAAGCCCGATGCGTTATTCTACAACGCGTTGATTCATGCACTGGCGAAAGCGGGTCGGGTTCAAGAAGCCGTTGATGTATTTGAAGTTGAAATGCCAAATTCCGGTGTTATTCCAACCACATCTACATATAATTCAATGATTGCAATGTTTTGTCATAATAAGTTGGATCAAGAAGCCTTAAATGTTTTAGAAAGTATGGAAATCTGCGAACTTTGTAGGCCCGATATCCAGACGTTTAATCCGTTACTCAAGATGTGTTTTAGAAAGGGGAAAACAGATGTTTTGTTGGGCAGTTTGTTGGATGAAATGATTAATAAGTATCATATTAGCTTTGATTTGGCTGCATACACTCTTTTGATTCACGGGTTGTGTCGAGCTAATAAATCCGAGTGGGCGTATGGGTTCTTTAAGGAGATGGTGGATAAAGATATTGTACCAAGATATCGTACATGTGGTTTGCTTGCTGATGAACTCAAGCAGAAGTATAATTATGCTGCTGCTGGTCATGTTGAAGGTTATATGAAGCAGATGAAGTCATCTTGATCATTAAACATTTTATACATTTGTAGTGACAAAATGGTAAGTCTGCAATGGCATTACTGTAAATATTATTTTTGTTGTTTTAGGGGTGTTTACTGTCTGGTTGGCCAGTCGGTTTTGGTGGAAATTATGGGTCGAACCACGAACTATAGTTTTGGCGAACGTCTGATTTTACCGGTTTGGTGGTTTGAATCAATTTTCTTATAAAGATGGTTCTTTGTTAAGACAATAAGACATATACATTACATATTCCAAAAATGAAAAGAAAAAAAGAACATATTTTGGGTTGCATATCTAACCCTTTTTGAAAAACGGGTCGTGTTCAGGTCAACTTGTTTAGTCTGCTTAGTAAAACAGGTTGGCCCGCCAGTTCGATCCATTGTTAGTGTTTATGGCTCGTTTAAACCATTTTTGACAATTCACCAACCCGATTTATACATTTACAACTTTATTATTACCCGTCAACTCGTGTGGCACGTTTAGATAAATGGGTCATGTTCGAGTTACATGAATTTAAGTGTGTGCAGGTTAGCTGTTAGGATTGATGCTTTTGACACGAATAAAATGATGGGCCCATGTTCGGGTTGATAAATTCAACCTGCCAACCCAGCACGCTTAACACCCATAAGTTAAATGCCCGGTTTGGTTTACACAGATGGTTCCAAGTAGACCTGTAAACGAACCGAACGTTCAGTGAACTGTTCGTGAACCGTTCGGCGGGAAGTTCGTTTATTTAATAAACGAACGAGCATGAACACATGTTTCGTTCATTTATACGTTTATGTTCGTATATATATTCATTTATATACGTTTAGTTATGATCGTTTACATATTAATAGAAAATAATTAAATTAAATATTATCTTGAAGAGTCATCTACTTAATGGCTTATATTTGTTCATTTGTGTTCATTTAAGTTTGTTCATTTATGTTTGGTTATCTTTGTTCGTTTATGTTCCATGAACTGTGCGTTTAGAATTTAAACATACGAACACGAACATGTTCATTTATTAAATAAACAAACACAAACACAAAATATGTATTCGATTAAGTGTTCGTGTTCGTTTAAAGTTAAATTAACGAACGCGAACATGCCCTTGTTCGTGTTCGCTCTATTCGTTTACAGGCCTAGTTCCGAGTCCCAAAGCGGACCGTTAAACTGAACTGTTTGGATCTCAAACCGGCAGTCTTGGTTTTCGTTTGGATGGTTCGGTTGGCTTCAACGATTTATGAACACTGTACTGATCATGAACATATTTTGATGTTGCAGGAACCAATATTCAGAAGGTTTGTTTTGGGTGAAGTGCAGATCTTATCCGTATGTTATTATTATTATTATTATTAATTTTTTCAACTGATCATTAAAGAAGAGTCATGGAGACAACTACCATGTGTATTTTCATAGAATCAATAGAATTAATGTCTCTTTATTTAGTAATCTAAACGGTTGCAGCTGTCACGAGGCTGCATCTATAAATGTTGTTTGGTACATAAATGTTGTGGATATTTCTACTTTTGGTATGCGGGTGTTTTTGTGGGCCCTCTACGTTTCACTCTCTCACTTTCTCATACACACATACACACACACACATATATGACGTGGATGGGCTTTAAGCCCCTCCATAGTGAACAGCCTAACAGTCTAACATGTACATGTTTAATAAGTGAGTTACACAACACGTCACATTGAACATGGATATAATTTGTCAAATAACATGAATGACACGGCATGACCTGTGTAATAGTGTTATTAACGTATTGACTTGTTTATAATCGGTGCACGTTTACCGTACATACTAACCATTTTAACTTCATATCCAGTCATAGTGTTATTAACGTATTGACTTGTTTATAATCGGTGCACGTTTACCGTACATACTAACCATTTTAACTTCATATCCAGTCTGTCATATTGTGTTAACAATAGTGTCATAAATTTTGGTCATAGGCAATTATAATTCACAATATTTATGAAAAATCATATAAGAAAACTTAGGTTAAATGCTATTGATGATGAAAATCCAAATTTAAAAATGAAATGTAAAGTTGAGAATAAGATGTCTTGTCTTACTACCTAATTGTGTTTAGTAATTTATGTGACTTAATTATTGAAAAGGCCTAGTGGCCAACAACCAAACTATTAGAAAAAGATGACCCTTCAAAAATAGATCCACACATTTCTACCTTTCTTGGTCAAATGTTATCATTCATATTGCCAACATAAAACAAAAGTACTTCTTTCCTCTCACGTATTTTGGTTTACTAATTTTGTTATACAATGTTTTGCCAACAATTTCAAAGGTTCAACTTGAAGATCTGGTTCCATAAATAGTTGGCCAACAAAAGGTGGAGCAATGTATTATCAAATTGTTACTTGTTTGTTCCCTATTTTCATAGGTTTTTTGTTTGGCATTAATCCTAATTTTTATTCCTAAAATTTATTCATTAAAAGAACCCTCTACATTCAGTTCCTCAAATTTATATCTATTCAACTAAATAATATGTATGAATTATCTTTTATCATATTTTATCTTTCTTCTACTCCAAAAAAAATATATGGAGTCTTTATCTTAAATATATATAAACGAAGTCTCTCTAAATTCTCTCAAGCCATCATATTGCTTTATTTGTAAATAAAAGTTTCTCTTGCATTTGACCCGAATTCACGAATATGTGTCTCACGAAACCCAGATAGCTCTTAAATGGGTTATAACATCTCATTATATTAAAAATTAATCTCATCGAATATTTGATATGAAAATCCTATACAATATAGATATACTAAAAATTAATAATATCCGGGTCCTTTTTTAAAAAATATCTTGTTTATAATTAAGAAACAATTTTATAGTAAAAAAACGGATTATGGGTCTCGCTAAATCCATATTACTTTAAACCGGGTTATAACATCGTATTTATTTGTGAAACCCTTTTATCATCAAATCCTAAGTATATTATTAACTTCTTAACAATAAATAAAATTAACATCTTAATATATATGTAAATATTATTAACGAATAATGTAAAACAACCCCGTAATAGGGCTATAAAAGCTAATGTGTATATATATATAATCACTATTCAATTCGTATATCAATGACATATTTTATAGAATCGGATGCAATGCAAAATTTGATAAAACCATATACTTTTCCTTAAATTAAATGGTTTGAAATAATATAAGATTTCAATGTGATTATATATTCGTGTGATATAATATATGTAAAATGAAATTTGTTATGTCCTATATATTTAGTTAAGCTTTTTATACAAAATCTATACTTCAAATTCATTTATTTATTAAATAAATTATAATTTATGAATGTGCTTTGTTTAGGCATTTATTTAATTTCATTGCTATCACTATTTTGGTAGAATGGTCTGAGAAATTTTTCGTAAACGTTCTAAAAAAGAGAATTTGTTAGTAATTTTTGCAGGATTAGAAGTGTTTGTAATTAAAATATAGTTTCATCAAATTATCTGTCTAATTAAGTAACCATACAGAAGTCAATGTTTCTTCATTACTGATACAAAATTAATTAAATGGTGGCAATAATAACATATTAAAATACACAAGTAGCTAGAAACCGTGTGAATATGGGGTACAAATAATTTAATATTTAGTGTTTCCTTATAATAAAATATTCAACTTTTTCCAAATAAGTGCACCGCCTCCTCACCTTGATTTTAATTGTGTTCTCAAATGTTTTATATTTTTGGCGGTCTCAAGTAGAGGTGGGCAAATAAACCGGTTAATCGAACCGATCCGAAAACTGAATTAAAATCGAACAGGTTTGAAATGGATTATGTAGAAACCGATTTGGAACTGATTGAAACCGTAGGTTCGAAACCGGTTTGTAATTTTCTCCACCAAAACCGGGTCCAAACCGGTTAACCGAACCGAAACCGGGCAAAAACCGGTCAAAACCTGAACCAAAACCGATCAAAACCCGAACAGAAACCGATCGTAACATGGTAAGAAACCGGTTTCAACCCGAACCGAAACCGATTATAAACCGGTTTTGACTTTTGTTGACCAAACCGAATCGATTTTAACCCCAAACCGGTTTTGAGTTTTAAATCGGTTTGGGCACCTCTAGTCTCAAGGACGTATAATGATCCAAATGTGAATTTGGTTGCTCTCGGTTAAATTTGTATACTAGAAGGTTTAATCCCTATGAAGTGTAATATTTAATCGGTATAACAAAGACATATAAGTTTATAACCAGGACAAGCCTGTGGGCTAGCGAAACCAAACAAGGGTTTTAAGCCCACATTTGATTAAGGTCTCCAAATAAAAAAAAGACCATTAAATAGAGGTGCACAGATTACCCGGTTTCGGACACTACCCGAAACCGGTTCCTACCAGTACTTGACCCGCGGGTATGACCAGGTATAGGATATCTCCCCAGAGTCGTACTCGGAACTGAAACTGACCCGGATCTACCATAACCGGAACCAGAACCGGACCTGGTCAAAATCCGATCAAATACCCAACTATACCTAGAACCGGTACCTAAAATTACTCGGTTTGTGCACCTTTACCACTAAATATGGATAATATTATAATGGCCGAAGTAAATTCAACATTATGTAATGGTTTGGTGGTAAACTTGTGTGCTTCTAGTTGTAGGTCAAGAATTTGAGTCTGGTTCTAAGCAATTTATTTATTTATTTTTTGTTATAATTGTCTTAAAAAGACCACAAAATCTTATTTCAATTAAGTCAACATTGAATTAGTTATTTATTAAACTATAATCGTAACCGAACCATAAAATGCATCAAATAGATGGAGTTAATGCTATGGTGAATTGATTGTGCTATTCACCATACAATACATGATGTTGAATTTCAGAGATAATAAAACATTAAATCATTGTGAATATTTTTTTTTCCAAAAATAAAAAGATTGGGTGATTATTTTGGATTTTGATAGGAAAAAAAATACAATATGCATTTATAAATAGGAAACTAATCAAAATAAGCATTTGTTTTACAAATTTTATTCACTTTTCATCTAATTTAACGTATCAGAAGTTCACACTTGATATCTTAAACATTATGTGCAGACTGCAGTAAAAACACCCATGCATCTTTATGAGTAAAACGCCCAAAAATCAAAAGGCATCGACGAATTTCCCCAAGCATTAAAATTCAGCGGACTACAGCTAAGATCTAAATCCATCGACATAATTCTTTACGCAACACAGTAGATAAGTGAATAAAATAGCAACGATTGCTGCAACTTTTCATCACTCGATGAGATTAACGTGGCAATGGGTCGGGTTTGGGACGGTTTTAGGTAATCTCAAACCCAAACCCAAACCCAATTATAAAAACTCGTAACAAACCTCTCGGGTATTTTTCGGGTAATTACCCATCGGGTGTCGGGTGAACCCGTGGGTTGCGGGTATACCAGTGTTGTTTTCTTTTTTCTTTTTTGTTTTTTTTTGTATAGAAACATGATAAGTGAATAAAATATCAACGATTGCTGCAACTTTTCATCACTCGATTAGATTAACGTGGCAATGGGTCGGGTTTGGGACGGTTTTAGGTAATCTCAAACCCAAACCCAATTATAAAAACTCATAACAAATCTCTCTGGTATTTTTCGGGTAATTACCCATCGGGTATCGGGTGAACCTATGGGTTCCGGGTATACCCGGCTCAAACTCGTTTACTGGTTCTTTTACAATGTTGTGTTATTGGCTGATGTCGTACCAGTCACTCATACCTAATCTGTGTTAGGTGTCAAGATGTCTGAAATTAACGTCTATAATAAAAAATCAACATACCAATATTTATTTTGTTAAATTTAACAAGTGAAATATCCATTTTAAGTTTTAACGCAATTCTTTTAAAAATTTAGTCTTGGGGTCGGTTTTGGGTTAAAACCGAAAGTTCGGTTTTTAAATTTTTTAAAACCATTAAGTTTTGTTTTCGTCATTTGAGCTTGAAAATTTTGAAAAAAAAATACTTGAACCGAAATATATTAATAACTAAATGATTATTACACACCTGAGATAAAACATTTGTGTTACATACTTACTAAATTATCATATATTTACTTAAAACAAAAATTAAAAATAACATTATATAAATTCGGATTGCTTGGTTTTTATTAAAACCAAAACCAAGTCATAAGTTCGATTCTAACAAAATATAAAATCCAAACCGTTGCTTTTTATTTCTGTTTGAAATTTTAGTTATTTTAACTTCAGGTCGGTTTTTTTCGGTTTTATGTATACCGCATCTCGAATTTTTATTTAAAGACTTTCTTTTTACACATAGATACAAGAATATTATCACCAGCAATATGTGACATATGTGATCACGGGCACAAAGAATCTCCTTTCCAACTCTACAAAAGTCATCTTTTTTTATTCACCATGAATAATAATAACATAATAACAATAAATAATAATAATATGTTCATCAAGAAACAAAACAATAAAATTATATGTGGCTTTATACCTTTTGTTTCCATCTGTCTAATTTTGTCTCTTTTCCCTCCATTTCTGTGATTCTGATCATACCTTCATCTTCAACCCTTTAAAATAAAAATAAAATATTTAGTCAAAAATTTATGTGATTATTATCATACTTTGATCCCCTCTAAATTTGCTCAATTTTAGTTTTTTTATTTCAAGAAACTCAAAATCTTGGCTTTTTCAGAAACTTGATAAAGTTTGAATCTTTGATGAGTTTTCTTGATCCATAAAAGTTTTTAGACTCATTTTTTTTTAGTTTAATTCTCAAAGAAATCCTAAATCCTCATTAGGGTTTTGTTCAAAATCAGTTTCTGTATTTGGGGTTTTCTTGAATTTTAATAAAGTTATTATCTTTCTTGTAAATCTTTCAAAAATTAATCTTTTTTAGCTCAATTTTATTAATTTAATAAAAATCCTAAATCCTTATTAGGGTTTGTTCAAAATCAGTTTCTGGTTTTGGGTTTTTCTTGAATTTTAATAAAGTTTTCATCTTTCTTGTAAACCTTTCAAAAATTAATCTTTTTTTGCTCAATTTTATTAATTTTCAAAAAAATAAAAATAAAAAATAATCCTAAATCCTCATTTGGGTTTGTTCATAATCAAATTCTGTTTTGGGTATTTATTAAATTTTACAAAAGTTGTCATCTCTCTTGTAAACCTTTCCAAAACAACTCTTTTTACTCTTTTAGTCATCTTGTTTTAATAACTTGTGGGTGTGGTGGTGTTTGATCATAATCTTGAAGCATAAAGAGTTAAAGACTCAATTTTTATTATAAATTCCCAAAAAAATCCCAAATCCTCATTAGGGTTTTGTGCAAAATCAATTTCTGTTTTTGGGATTTTATTGAATTATAATAAAGTTTATTAAATTTATCATCTTTCTTGTAAATCTTTCCAAAATCACTCTTTTGTATTGTTTTTTTAATCTTCTTGTGTTGAAAACTTAAGGCTCTTGTTTTCCAATGCCTCCTTCATTATTCCCATTAAGGTGGGAAAGCACAGGTGATCAATGGTGGTACGCATCTCCGATCGATCTAGCGGCTGCAAATGGCCACTACGATCTGGTCCGAGAGCTTCTCCATTATGACACCAATTTGCTGATCAAACTAACCTCCCTCCGCCGCATCCATCGGCTCGAAACCGTGTGGGACGACGAAGAACAGTTCGCCGATGTGGCGAAAAACCGATCAAAAGTGGCTAAAAAGTTGCTTCTTGAAGGTGAGCCCAAAAATGGTCAGGGTCATAATTCGTTGATCCGGGCCGGTTATGGCGGATGGCTGCTTTACACAGCTGCATCAGCTGGTGATTTAGGGTTTGTTAAGGAATTGTTAAAGAGGGACCCGCTTTTGGTTTTCGGTGAGGGGGAGTATGGTGTGACTGATATATTGTATGCAGCTGCAAGAAGCAAGAACAGTGAGGTTTTTCGGGTTTTGATTGACTTTTCGCTGTGGTCAAAGGTCGAAAATGTTGGGTCTGTTTTTAAGTTGGAGATGATGAATAGGGCGGTTCATGCGGCTGCTAGAGGCGGAAGCCTCGAAATCTTGAAGCAGTTTGTTGAAGATTGTGATGATGTTTTGATGTTTAGGGATTTGCAGGGGAATACTTTGTTGCATTCGGCTTCCGGGAGAGGTCAAACCGAGGTATTTTGGTTCATCAATCAGTTTTTATTTTATTAATTTTGTGTTTTGATTGTTAAGTTTGTGGATTTAGGTTTAGTCTGAATCGGTTTGGGTCGGTTTTGGGAACATATTTAGCTAAACGGGTTGGCTTCGGGTTGACTTTTTTAATCTTTTTATTTCTAGTATTTCATTAAAAACTGTTTTATGTCAATATATATCATAACTTTAATTAAGTTATAAGTAAAAAGGAGATATTGACCTCAACTACACATTTATAACTTTTTTTACTCTAAATTTGTAATTTTTGAGTACTAAAATTAAAAAAAGAAGAAGAAGAAGAAGAAGAAGAAAAAGAAGAAATAACCTTTTTTGGATTAAATGGGCCGTGTTTATGTCAACTCGTGAATATTCGTGACTAAATGATTTTATAAGAATGCGTTTTATATTATATGTTGTTGCTATTTGTAACAAGTAGTTTTGTTGGTTGGATAACTGGTCACATTTTTTTCATGAAGTATACTGTTCTTAATAAAAAATTGGTATTTTATGCTAAAATTTAAAAACTAAAAGGATATTGACCTCAATTTTTATAATTTAAATCTAATTGTTTTATATAAATTTTTGTATACACACACACACATATATATATTTGTAATTTTGGAGTATTATTAATATTAAAACGATAGGAAATGTTCCTTAACCGACATGTTAGTGTCAATCTGTGAATATGCATGTCATGTTCGTTCCACGCATGTGAAAGATTTTCGGGTTCCTGTCGGGTTTGGCCCGTTTAGCACGCTAGTTATGAGTTATGCGAATATGACTATTGATCCTGACAGTAACATTACTTTATGCAGGTTGTGAAGTATTTACTCGAGTCATACAATATAATCAACTCAACCGATGGTCAAGGCAACACAGCGTTACACGTTGCTGCATATAACGGTCACTTGCACGTCGTCAAGCTTCTAATCTCATCATCACCATCGTTAATCACATCAACAAACGACTACGGTGACACTTTTTTTCACACCGTAGTCGCAGGGTTCCTAACACCGGGCTTCCGACGCGTTGACCAGCAGGTTGACCTCATGAAACACCTCGTGAGCAGAAAGATAGTAAACATCGAGGATATTGTTAATATTAAAAACAATGACGGTCGGACGGCTCTTCACATTGCGATAATCGAGAACATCCATTCGGACTTGGTCGAGCTTCTCATGACGGTTAGATACATTGACTTGAATATCCGAGACGTTGACCGGATGACCCCACTTGATATTTTGAAACAGCAGCCGGTATCAGCCTCTTCTGAGATTCTCATCAAGAGGCTGATATCGGCTGGCGGGATGTCAAATTATAACGATTATATGACGAGGACTGCCCTCGCGTCCCATTTAAGAACACATGGGATCGGGGGCAGTCCCGGAACTTGTTTCAGAGTTCCAGACGCCGAGATCATATTTTACATATGCGCCGATAATGACCGAGAGTCGACGTACTCGGGTGAGTTGACTCGGTTCAGCTCACCCGCCCGGTCAAACTCAGGCCCACTTAACCGAGAGCATGGAACGAGTGCGTCTGCAGCGTCTCGACGATTAAAGCTTCTTTTCGGGTGGGCCCACAGGAAAAAAGACCTCGATCGGGAATCCGATCGGGAATCTCTAGATTCTTTCCATTTAAGAAAAGGTAAGCCCGAAAACCGGCCCGTTTCGATTCGAGAAAGGTATATGAAGACAAATAGTAAACGGGTTTTCGGGCCCAGCCCGTCAACAAAGAAGAAGTTTTCAGCCGGGCTAACCCAAGGAATGTTACAAGTCGGGTCCCCCTCGAGCCAGTTTTCAGGGTCGTCTTGGTCTTCGGGCTCAGGAGACGATGATGACGAGCTTAGGCCCGCGAACGTTGTAACCAAGGACTATGCTCGGTCTAGCTCGGGCCCGCTGTTTAGCAATGGGAAACCAAAGTTCCATAGACGACAGTCTTCGTTGAGCAAGGTTATGATGAACCAGGTGTTCTGCTTTGGTGCGCATGGTATAGCCGTTGAAGAATCAGTTAAGCGATACAACCCGTCGAAGTTGCGCTAGTTCAGCTGTTTGAACTGTTTTTATTTATATATATATACAAACTACTTATATATGTGTATTCGGATCGGGCTCGGTGTTTGGACTTAAGTTCGTTGCGGTCCGGCCCTTTGGGCCTAACCCAGCCCGATCCGTTTTTCTGATATAAAAATGAGTATATTTTATATAAATCTCGACCGCGATATATTTCTTATCTCCTTGATAAATGACCACTAAATTTACCAAAAACATGTAAACCTTAACACGACGCGTAATGCGTATATTTGTGGGGGTATCAGAACATGACCTGTTTGACCCGAAAGTTTTTATTTTTATACTTTTATCACATATTAATACTTTAAATTTCATTTTGTTTAAGATAAAAATACAAATTTATATAGAACAATAGCATTTTAATTATAAATTATTAAAAAAAAAATCTTATGTTAATTTCTTTTTTAATTATTAATTTATTATATAAAACATATTTTATAAAAAGTAAAAGGGTTGAACGGGTCATAGAGAACCCACTTAATTGACCTGAATCCGACCTGTTTAGCTAACGGGTTCGAGGGCTCAATCGGAAACTGTCCCTAACCCATTTATAATTTATACCAGAGCCAAACCCGTGAATTTCATGCTAGATTCTTGTCATATTAGAAATTCACACGCCTTAAAAAAACCCGAGTATAGTAAAATAAGTTAGACAAGAATAAGTCATTCAAAAATAATTATTTTGAAGATATAAATAAGATATTATTTAATGGTGAATTTGCATTTATTAAATGTATCAACTTGTGAAGAAGTTGTGAAGAAGTGGTTAGATTGGGAACCATCATTTTATTGTCCTTACTATTTTATTTAGCTATATTGATTTTTATTAATCCCAATTATTGTCTTTTGGTCAATGACGGTCTCAATTTTTAACGTATTTGTTTCTAATGGTCCCGACTAATAGAATCCAAATGTCGTTATTTTAGATCGTCGGAAAAACATTTTTGGCTGATTCCAACTTGAGCACCATCAACTGATTGCGATGATGGTTCTAGGGTTTCCGATGACCTCAATAATTGGGCCTTTTACTAGAAAAAGGTTCCTACAGGTCTGATACAAAGTTACCAAGATGTTTGGGACGAAAATGTTGAGTTTTCGGGGAAAAAATTTGAGTTTTCCGGCCAAAAACGTTTTTCCGGCGACTTGAAACTAACGACGTTAGGATTCTGTTAGTTGCGGACCGTTACGAACAAATATGTTAAAAGTTGGGACCGTCAGCAGCCAATTCGTTAGTTGGGACCGGTAGTGACCAAAAGACGATAGTTGAGATTAATGAAAAGCAATATAGCTTTTATTTATATAGAATTAATGTAATAGATATTGGTCACAAATATTATACCATTTGCACTATGATATATAAGTTTAGTAATAAATTAAAGCATTTGAGCATGCTTTGATGACTTGTGAATTGATGTATTTAGTTCAAAGTTCAATCTATAGAGGAGAAATTGCTAAATCTATCGGCTTTAGGCGTAAGTCGATATCGTAATAATCCCCTAGCCAAAACAACCGAAAACGATATTTATAGATAATGCACTGTTAGTATCATCAAAGAGACAAGGGTGTCTCCCCTCGACTAGCTTTACACGTGAGGGTAAGTTTATACAGAGATGAGTTTTATATGAGATTATATCCCCTTTATATGATGAATAAGGCAAAATTGGGTTTTAATAATCTCATATTTTTGCAGATCGCCGATAATAATCTCACCTTAGAAAACAATTTGTTTTGAAGCACTGTTTATTAAGTTTTACATCAATCGACTCGTGTATTCCGATCAAAAGCCCAAAAACATCAATTTGAAATTTAGAAAAAACTTAACGGCGTTAGGTTTTCTTTAACGAAGGCCAAATGAAAACAATCGGTGTAAAAGTTGGGACCAGTGACAAGTGACAACTATTTTCTAAGATGGGGGATTATTATCGGTCAACTATGAAAAAATATGATTATTAAAATCAATTTTGCCTATGAATAATTATATAACTTTTTTTTAGTAAAGGAGTCCATGTGACTTGACTGATATCTTATATATGACTTTAGGGAAAACAAACAAATATATGACAACAAAAATTGGAAATATTTTATCTAAGGAACAAAAACATGGCAGTAAGCAACAAAGGAATATTGTTTATTTGTATTTTACAAGTAACATTCTTTTATGTTCATCACTTTTTAAGTATTATGATAACTCACATATAGATATAAAATCACTTTCTCCTGGGTCAATTGCAGTAAATAACAAATATAAGTTCGTTACGCTTTTTCTCAGCGCGTTGCAAAATCACCTTTTCTGAGATATTTGTTTAACTGTTCAAGTTATTCGAGTTTGAAAATTTTAACTAACTTTGATTTAGAATTCGAAAAATTGATTCAAATTCAAAGTTAGTTTGAAATTGCGTTGATTCAAATACACTGAGTTATTATGGTTAAAAAAACTAATAAAAAATAATATATGTGATAAATAAAAAATATGTGTGTACTTTTTATTTAAAAGAATTATTAGTAACTATATATATTCCAATATTCGGTTCAAAAATCACAATTTGAATTTTTTCCAACCCATAACTATAATTCGGTGGTTCAGATGCTGATCCGTCTCAAAATTTATACACTGGATTCGAACTCAGTTCGTATCTTATAATGTTCAAGTAAATTCAAAAACTAAACTCGAATTCAACTTGTATTTCATAAAAGTAAATTTAAATAATTAACATCACAACATTTCTCTTTAACAACCCCTATTAGACAACAATTTTTTATACCTATGTACACCAATATATCATACAAATAAATATCTTTATACATAAAACTATATAAATTTCTAAAGAGTTAACTTTTTATATTATTTTCTATACCTAGCTTAATTTCCTTATCTTACTTCTTTCTTTAAAATAATTTATCCAAAGACAAGAGACCCACAACATACTAACCAAAATAGCACTCACAATCACAACCATCCAAGAGGCCCAAGCCCACATAGGAACTAACCCAACACCACCACCATTCAAGTAAAACACCATCAATTTATACACAAACAATGGCCCCAACACCCCTCTAACCATAGTGTACGCCCCATAAAAATAAGGTGACACCACCCGATACAACCGCGCTGCCACGGCCACCTCATCTTTCCGGTATCTAGCCAGACTCCACGCGTTTTGAAGCGGGCTAGTGACCTCTGCTAGCATGAGTAGTATAAGGATGGCAAAACCGCCACAACCAATCACATATCGGCATGTTATGAACACGTAGAGGACCGCTATATGGTGGGCGATGAATAGATGGTCATTTGGGGTGAATATTAAGTAATGTGATGTGTCTATGATGAAATATGCAATGCTATAATCAAAAGCTAGGATTTGGAGTGGTGTGTTGTGGGATGCAAAATGGTGTTGTGTGTGTAGGAAATTTGCATAGATTGATAGAATGATTGATGGTGTGCCATGAGCTATAGATGTTAAACAACTTGATGCATCTAGTCTTTTTTTGAAATCCCAATATTTAAAAAGTATAAAATATCCCAAACAATATATAAAAGTATACATGAGAGTGAAAATTGGTATTGATGAGCCCCAAAGATTTGGAATTTCCATGGTTGTGGTGTTTTCTTAACAAAAAGCTACGTAGTTGATTTTGGGCGTCAGTAGGAAAAAAACACCAGTGTGAAGCAGTTTGAACGATACTGTTAAGTTGTATCTTGTCTTTACAAAGCCTTTATAAAGCCAGAACCCTTGGCTTGTCTGGCACAGGCCGAAGCCTAGTGGACCAGGCTGAAAAGTGTGGGTAGAGGTGTTTACGGTGGTTCGAGTCTTGTTTGGTTCAAAAGGTGAAGATGGCTCGTAGAATTTGACTTTTTGATCGATTTGAGCTGAAAGTGGAGGGCGAGAGTTCGATCTTGAACCTTTAGCCAGAAAGCGGCTAAACGAGTTTGGTTTAGTTCGGTTCGGTTTGGTTTGATAAATTTTTAAAACTAATGGGTGAAGGAGAACTAAAACTATATGATAAGGAAAAAAAATGGGTTTGTGGATGTTATAAAAGATTGTGTATAGCAAATATAACAAGTTATACCATGTGCTCGTGGAATATTCTTTGTCTTAAAATTTAATCAACTCTTTATCATAAGACATAATATTATTTTGGACTTTATAGAAATAAAATACGTCGAACAAATGTTACGTATAGAAACAAAATACGTCGAACAAGCGTTACATATACCCCAAAGTTACATCAAAAAAAAAAACTAACTGGGTTAGACTTTGTTTTAAAAAAAAATTTGGTAAGGAAAAGAGGTTGAAAGTTGGGACGACATTGCTATGTTTCTCAAGTTGGGTTTAGCGTCGTCCAATTGGTCAAAGTTTAAGTTGAAACTTTTATTTTAACCAATTAATGTATCAACCATTGAATTTTATAAAGTTATCATACGAATTTGCATCCGGATTCAAACCCCATCCTCTGTTTTCGTTTTTCTTTTTAGTTCGTTTCGTTATTTTTTCATATTTTTTTAAGTTTATTATTCAAAGTTTTTTCATCTGTGTAATGATTTCGACCAAATTCTCACGTCCCCACCACAGCGAGTGGGCTAGCCACTAGTTTATTATGAAAAGTAAATTTAAATAAATATACCAGATAACTTTACGCATTTAATTTAAATAAAGATAAAATTATTCTATAAATTATTTCATGAATGTATAAATATACTTAATGTTGGAAGTAATTTCTAAATTAATAGGCCCGTCACGTGTATGAGAGTGGGTTAGACCTATTGGGCCCGTTGGATTCGTTAATAATGTAATGGATTTTATTATATTTGGTAATGTCTTGGATGACAAGTTACGTTAGTCTGTATAAACCGAGTTATGGTTAGACATTAAAAATTGTGAACATGATGTGACGGAGTTAGTGTTCATCAAGAGTCAAACCGAGTTAGAGTTTGAGATATTGTAATCAGTTTTTTGAGTTATATTTTCTGATTAATAAAAACAAGAGTTATTCGTTTAGTTTGTGTTTGATTATCGATCCGGGACTTGAATTGGTATCAGAGCCTTGTTAAAAAACCGAACAAATAACCAGATCTGATACCGCCGCCACCAAAAGTCATAGCCCAATCTCCACAAACCAGCAACGAATCAGTAAGCCAACTGATATTGGGATGTTTGCTAAATATTCATAAAAACATTTTCTTAATGATAAGTAAGAGTACTTAAGTTAAATATTCTAGTGGAATATCCTAGATATCTTTTTAGTTATTTGGGCATTTATTGTTGGTCCACACACGTGATGGGTGGCATTTGCACCCCATGAGTCCATGTGAAAGAAAAGGAGAGTAGATATAGTACAATGTACATGATAATAGTGAGACGATATCAATAATCTCAGTTTTATATCTGATTATAAAACGATAATATTGAGACGGGTATATTAATAATCCCAATTCTATATCTGATTATAAAATTGTATCTTATATCTAAGTCGTTATCCAATAAGTACCTTATCGCTAATTACCTGTTGGGCATCATGTATACCATAAGAGGTATTAAGTATATTTGTTAGTTTGTTAAAATTACTGAGACCCTACCATAGCTTTGCTATTGGTGGGATATACTGAGTACGATGATGATGATGATGATGATGATGTTAAAATTAGTTATTGGAGTTCCGAAATAAATTTATTGTTATTCTAGATTACTAAGAGAGTTAGAAACATAAGAAAGTGTATAAGTAGATTAATATGTTACACAAGAATAAAGGAAAATAGAAATGAAGAAAAAGGTAGAACTCGGATGATTGAATCGGTACCACCTAATATCAAATCCGACTCAAACATGTTAAAATTATTAAAATTCATCTCATAACAAAGTGTACACTATGGCAGGATCCGTCACCCAGGAAAACTGCCTTTGTCGTGGTTGTCCATTGTTTCCTTAGTTTAATAGATTATAATATTACACGAGAATAGGAAATAAAGAAAGGTATAACCTGAGTAATCGAATCAATTTCACTTGATATCATATTCGTCTCATACCCGTAAAATTATTAAAAATTAAATTCATCTCACATTTGACCAGGTATCACTTGATGTCATATCTGTCTCATAATTAACGTCTCGAAATGCATGTCCTACTACCACTCATAATTTCATAAATTTTCTCAGGTTTAGTTTGTTTTGTCGGTAAGACCGGACAGAACTATGTATAGCCAACACATTACAAAAAGTCACAAAAATTCAATATTTCTTTTAATAGTTGTAAAATGCTATATAAATTTGTAACATGTCTCCTAATAATTTCTAACAAAAAATGTATACATTTAATCACATATTACTACAATAAAAAAAAATAAACCAAGTTGTATAATTTAAACAATCACAATTCTAAACACCTACATATTTTACAAGTTATATAACAATGCTTAAAATAACCAAATAATATTATTCAAGCAATCGTAATTTTTAAATGACCCAAAAGCAATATGCAACTTGATAACTTCCTAAACAACACCATCTACTATTTTACAAAATGAAATAACCTCTAGATACCAACCACAAGCATCACAACATATGACTTCTTCCTCCTCCTCAAACTTTCTTTTTCTCATACCAAACATGTTTCTTTCTTGACACTTACACGTAACCTCGTTTAGCGAAATCGAATTATTAATCCACATTTCGCGTATAATAGTTTTGATTTTAGCTCTACATTCGCGTAACTTCAAGTAATTAGATCTTGTCACCTTCATTGAGTTTAGAATGTTCAAACCTTGTTGACCTGATTGACTGCCTCGAGAGAGTAAGATCATGCCATAGACATAAGTCGCCTCCACATGCCCTTTCTCGGTTGCCCGTTTCAGGTACTCGAGTCCTGTTTCTATCCTCGCCCGGCTAAAGAACTCAATCTATAAAATTTGAATGTAAAAATAAAATTTATGGATGATTAACATTTTCTTAAATGGTAAACGGGTCGAGCCACCCATGAGTACTCAATAACGGCTCGTTAAAAGCTTAAATCTAGCTCAGCTTAAATGAACCGGGGCCTAAATTGTAGCTCGACTAATAAACTAACCCGCACTTCATACATAAGCCTTTTATATTTATACCTATATAATTGCTTTTAGTAAATATAATAGATATTTTTCTGCGTATAATTATGATAAAATTTAACTAAATAATATATATAATCTTAAGTGTAAAAAGTTATATTATAAATATATATATATATAATTGTATGTCTATAAATAAGAACAAAATAACTAATAAATAATAAACAAGCTGAGCCAGAACTTGAAAAGTTATTTATGAGCCAAGCTTTGAGCTTTGGATACAAAGGTCCAAATAAGTCAAGCTCGAACTTGACTAGACTCATATACATCTCTACAAAATTTAATGCCACAAACGTTAATAGTACAAAATTAAAAATCATTTCGTACCATTCCTTGTCTGAACATTGCCTCCGGGTTCCCTTTGTCAACACATCGATTCAAGAACAAAAGCAATTCCTCACTTGGAGGAAACCAATGAATAACCGGAAATTTGTCGATTGAAACATGTTGAAAGATGAATTCGTCTTCCGCTGCACCAAGAAAATCCCTACAACTAAACAATGGACGACAACAACAACAGCGCGTTAACTTTTCAATCCCAACACTATTATTAAAGAGAATAAAAAAACAAACAAGTTGAACAAGTTGACTCATTGTCTAATGAAACCAATGTCACAACCCAAAAGTGTCTAGGACACTTCCTAACATGTTGAACCTCAAAACACATGTTCTGTCATTCATGTCATGTTTCTATTGATGGCCCCACAAGAACACTAAAATATAAAAAAAGTAATAATAAAATAAAAATAAAAGGAGAAAGGAAGCTGTATATTAGGATAACATTATTAATTGTCCCACAGCAATCAATTAGTTGGATGGATAGCACACCCACACCAAAATAATCATGCATCACAAAGTTTTTAGCTTTTTCAGACCCCCAATCTAAATCTAGCAATCTCAAATTTCTTTATCATTAGCACTTACAATATAGTAATATCTTTTTATAAAATATATACTTTTTATGTCTTTATCATTAGTAGCTCAAGGGTCAGCAATAGAAACGTGTTTACATTCACTTCAACTACTGTCCCGCCAAATATCTAGCGTCAAATCACAAGAAATACCTAATCGAAAATTCGGTTGATTTACAACTGGATTCCTCTAGTTACGCTCACGATTACCATATATAGAGTATAAATTCTTTATAATCCATTTATGCTAATAGATAAAAGTTTTTGGAGTTGTTTTAACGTGTCAACATGCATTAAAACCGTCATTCAAATATAGAATAATTAGGAAAGCATAAACTACGTGATTTTGATTTTTTTTTACTGACATCATCCATATGAACCGTATATGGATATATGATTTCTTTTTCTTTAACCGATATGTACCATATATGGATATATGATTTCCTTAACCGCAAAAAACCTTACAATGAGGTTTAAACCTTATTTGATAAGAACATTCAATTTAATTCAAGAAATTTCTCATAAAAAGGGCTTTGCCCAAACTTTTTCAAAAATGTTATGGGAATACATTATTGTATCTCAAATCCAAATCCAAACGGAAACTAGATCAAACCTATAAAACTGAAAGCATTTGGAAAATTTGCAACCGAACTAACAATTTTCGAGATTTAAGTCCGATCATACTAGAAATCCGATTTTTTTTTTTTTAAATTACTACTAGTTCTCTTTATGTTTCTCCAAAAATCACCACTTTTCCAAAAAAAATCCAAAATTGACATTAATACTTACATGATTTATTGCATGTTCATAAACGAATCATCATATCTTTCAACTTGTTAAAACCAGCGCTACGCTATGCATGAAACCGAGAAAACTGATCACAAACCAAAAAAACCAAACTGATTCAAAAACAAAAACAGACGGTTTCCTTTCGGCTTCGCATGCAATTAATTAAATACATTGGCCCAAATGTATATCAATCAAATAAATTACTTAACTAACAATAAAAGTTAAGGCCTAAATTTATTCGGTTTTGATTTCCTTTCGGTTTTGCATGTAATTAATTAAATACATTAGCCCAAATGTATATCAATCAAATAAATTAATTAGTAACTATCAAAAAAAAGTTAAGGCCTAAACTAATTATTTTTCCCCAACTTTTTTTCCGCCAGAGATATTCAAGCCCAAATAACAAAACCAAAACCCAACCCAACTAAAAAAAGGAAAAACCCAAAGCCCAATTATGTTGCCCAAAACCGAACCAAACATACCCTTGCACACCGGCATTTAAAATTAAAAAACTACTAATTTACAAAATGTTTTAGGCCCAAAACCGAATCAAACAGACCCATGCACACCGGTATTTAAAATTAAAACTACCAATATACAAAAAAAAAGGGTTACCTTAATTTAGCATTAAAAAGATCGGTGAACGAAGATGATGCAACCCGAGCAAGAACATCAATCAACAAATCTCCCGGAAGATCAATTTTTCGGGTCGAAGAAGCCGATGAATTAAAATCTGTATCCATACTCTCCATATCTCTGATCAATCAAATGTTTGATCAAATTTATAACAAAATGATTAAAATCTGTTACAAAATTAATTAACTTGTTGCATGTAACAACTGTTACAAAATTAATTAACTGTTTGTAACAGAAGTTGATGATTTGTTGTGTAAATGTAAATTGAAGATATTAGAAGATTTAGATTGTGAATTTGGTATGTGTGTAGATACATACAGAGATGATAATAATATATGTATATGTGGATGGTAAGAGTCTTGAATGGCAACCATGTTGGGTTCCACCGCTTAATGTTGACCAACTAAAAGATGACGTGTTGGGTGTATTAATATTTAATTTAATAATATAGTATTATGAAATATGAAGTGTGAAATATGAAAAAAGTTTAGAAGCCCAAATAAAAATTGGGCCTCTTTAAAGCTCACTGTATATTTAACGACCAACAAAGTCTGGCTACTCGATACTAAATATGGGTAAGAAAAATCGGTTTATGGACTCGACCTGACTCTGGAACTGAAGCTGACTCACAGGTACGGACCAAGTTTCACCTCGGAACAGTACCTGGAATCGGTTCCACCAATACCTGACCCAAAACCCGATAAAAACCCACAACCCAGACCAGAAACAGCGGTTTCTACCCGGAACCGGACCCCACTCGTGGGTATGAACTTGGTTTTGGGTTTCGCCTCAGAACGACACCCGAAATCGGAACCGATCCGGACCCTCGGAACCAGTTCTATCAATACCTGATTAAAACCCGACCTGTTCCAAAACCTGATAAAAAAACTTGAAAACCAAGTCAAATACCGGACCATACCCGAAACGGGTTCCTACCCGACCCTGGTCATACCCATAACCAGTTCCTATCCAATTCTGTTCCTGAAAATACTGGTTTGTGCACCTCTACTTGGTACATCCATTGTCAAAAGGTCACTCACGTTGGCGATCACAGACGGTCTGGTGACATGGGCCGCCGCCAATTCTAAGTGAAGCCTACGGCCTGAAGCCCACTCTATAATTTTTTAACTAGAGTATTTATTATTACACTATTTTAATTTTTATAACATAATCACTCTAGTTGAAAACTGTAATTACATTAGCGTAATCATCAAGGAAGACATCAAGCGAATTAGCTTTCTTTGGGTGTAAAATAGACGAAAATTTGTAGAAATGAATTGAGAAAGTTGGCTCTTTTTCGTTTTGATTTTCTTGTTTGTGGTGTTTTCTGTTTGGTGTTTTGTTGTGTCTAGTCTAGCCTCTTGCTTGTCTATACTTTTTTTCGTTAAATAATATCAGCCGTTTAAAAAAGAGTTATTTGTATGTTTAGTAGGTTAATAATTACATATTTACACTATT
This sequence comes from Bidens hawaiensis, assembly GCF_021521415.1. NCBI lineage: Eukaryota > Viridiplantae > Streptophyta > Magnoliopsida > Asterales > Asteraceae > Bidens > Bidens hawaiensis. The sequence goes on from NW_027504982.1 coordinate 83,868, forward strand.
ATTTGTATGTAGTGGTGGTGCCTATCGTCACTATATGAGATTTTGAAAACCAAAAGATACTAGATTTCTAGATATATTTTTTAAATATGGTCCAACCACCCATCTGATTTACCAGTTCAACTAGTAGAAGTCATCATCAGCCAACTAAATGTGAGATTTAACTTTTTAACTAAACTAACAACTCGCAATATATAACTAAGAGTTAACATCTCATATGAAAACTATAGAAAGCAAAACACTCTTTTTCATTCTCTTCTCCTTTATGTTTTCTTCACTCATACATAATAATTTTAGTAGTCTGTATTATGTATGGTTTAATTGTTTTGTCTAATCTTTTCATGCTCTCAAAGTTACTTATTATTGTAGAATATACGAGACGCTAAGGAAGAGACTTGCTGTACCATGTGATCCAAGTTCGATTTCTGCCCTTATTATTTATTTTCGGTGGCCCCAGGTGATGTTGGAAGACTAGGCGAGTAGATGGCACTCGTTATTGGACCCTAGAATTGAACGAGTTTTATCTCATCGCAATGCCGAACCTTCGGATGAGTGTTCATGGCCGTTGGCATCAAGTGAGGGTTTTCCCTGGATTGGAACGCGATTGTATCCTGATGTGTTGGATTTATCCAGTAATCCATTTAAAGGATTGGAACGCGATTGTGTCCTGATGTGTTGGATTTATCCAGTAATCCATTTGAAGGATTCGTTAGACCGTTTAAAAAAATGTATTATATAGGGACAAACATTTAATGAGTGTGAGACACTTGCCAACATTTTATGTTTTTTAGTCTTAAAAAAATATAGATTACAATAATACTTTTAACAAGTTTGTGTTTGATAGGTATGACTAATTTTGTTTTATACACAAATCAACTCCTTGTTGTCTAACAAAAGGTGATTTGTAAGCAGTATAGTTAGTTATACACAATATATATTAAAGTGGTTATAGCCTATATGTTAAAAAAATGTTTCTATAAATTGTGAGTGTTTAAATTCATGATTTTATCTAATATTTTTATTAAGTGATTATATCAAATTGTTTTATTCTCTATAGGTGTTGATAAAACGTTATGATATATGATAAGTAGCATAAGAAATGCATAGATCTCACTTATAATAAATTAACTAGTTATTGAGTCGCATGATTCAATGCAAACTAGGTAGCGTGCCCTGTGTAACATGTGGGGCTATATTTATGTTTGACTTGTAATAACGTAAATGAAACCCTACGGAGCGGCATAACAGGAATTCGTTCAGTGTCAAGTTATTCTACCATAACTAAAGAAAAAATAAGTTTGTTAACACCCAAATACAACAAATTATATATTTAAAACCAAAAAAAAAAAAAAACATTGCGACGGCAACGCGGCGCAAATTTGGTCAGTATCAAACATAAAAGTATTGGACGAATTACTAAAAATAAGTTTGGTATTAATTTAATGTATATCTTCAACATAAGGTACTTTGCCCCCTGGTTAACAAAAAATTGGTGTTAAACATTGCCATCCCCTCTTTCAGTTAACTTGTTAGCGCCCAAAATGCTTAAAAGGTAGGGTTCACTCCCACAAGCAACCAGCTTAACCCATAACACATTTGTTAAAGGTTGGACTAGTCATGATTTATGTGACATAACGTAATGTTTTAACTATATCTTTATCGCTAACGCGTTACATATAGAAAAAAAAAAAAGAATGATGAACTGTCATTGCCTTAGGTTTTCGCCACACACATGGCTGCAAATTGTATAAAATGGACCCTAGTCTACAAACTAATAAAGTATAGATGAATTCTTTGACTTTAAAGTTTTTAATATCATGTCTATGGTTGTAAAATAGCAAATGGTCCTAGTCTATTTAAAACATTAAACTCCAACAGATTATCTGGAAATATCTTAATTACACTTATGACTTATGAGCTATCTTGTTATTTTATATCTAGTAATAATAGTGACATAATTTCAAACTTTTGAGATATTATTAGGCTTTTATCAACCTTCTATGATTATATATTTATATCACATATTTAACATACATCAATATAACTTCTTAAGATCTAAATCACATACATACATACATACATACATACATACATAAAGAGTTGAGGCTAAATAAAGATTAATAAATTTTTCAAAACACAAAATTTTATAAACAAAAACACACCTCTAATAAAAAAAACTAGAAAGGTTAGACACGAAGAGGCACACATAAGATTACTACAATAGGTTGAAATTACACTATTTTTTTTTCAGTTTAAGGAAATATATCTATACCTTATCTACAGACCTGAGAGGCTTGATATCTTCAAAAACTTTCTCCATCTTAGCCTCTTTATTTGAGAAATGTGCTTCGTTTATAATTCGCCATATGCATCAACAAGCAATATAGATGATCCCTTGAATTATTTTTTATCACGCTATATTTTACAGGTGTTTTGTGTATCTTGAGAAGATCTCTAACCAATAAAGCAAAGACTTGTTTTGGGAATTTTACACCATCTACTAATCTATGGCAAATCACGATTGCGATATAGCAAGAAGTAAGTGATCCGTAGTTTTCAAAGCGTCTCCACAAAATTAGCAACTTCTTATACTCACCTGAATGTTTATTTAACTCGATGCAACAAGAGTTGGTATAGGATCCATCTTCACCCTCTATCATGTTTATAGGGGATGCAGCTGCTTTACTTTATGACAAAAATATTACACGAATTAACTGCCGAGACAAGAAGCCTTTTAACCGAACTAATCAAGAAGCAACCGAGCTATCTCCCAACCATTGTCAGTTATCTTTACTAACCAAGATATTCACTGCGTCAAAAATCAAACTATATTGATGCAACCTCAATTTACAAGATACGCTTATTAACTATACTATTCATGAGTAAATATATGTATTAATTAATTAATTAAAACTTTGTGAAATCATTATCAAATATAGTGAGTACATCATTTTCACCACATGAATACATCTTTCTATTGTTAGAATATAGATCTTTTATAATGCGATCCATACATACATTCAATGTCACTTTACTAAAAATAAAAGTACTTTTCAATATGGTGCATTGATACGAAGCATGCATTTTTTTAATGGAGACCGAGGTTTAATCTTTATGAGACAATATTTTAGGGAGAGTTTGATTTTAATGGCGTTTGAGTTTTATCATCAGTGGGTCTTCAGGTGGGTGGGCTTTCCCGAAACCAGAGATAATTTCAAGATGTTTAAGGGTTTTGTACGGCTGAAGGGGGGGGGGGGGGGACAGCTAGCGGTGGCCTTTTGCCAGAGGGTCATCTTGTATGGAGTACCTAGACATAAAGGGTCACAAAAAACCTGAAACCGGACCCGATAAAAACCGAGACCAGATTTTTTTATAACTGGGTTTTTACTCCGAACCCGATCCTACCCGTAGGATACGGATAGCGTATGTATTTAAGTACCAAAACCCGTACCCAAAACGACCGGATTTGTACCCGGTATACCAAAAACCAGGACCGGGTTTTTCCAATACCCGAAACCAGGTTTTACAAATGCCCGATCTGTACCCGAAAATACTCGAAAAATACTTAAAAAGAGTTCAAGCCCCTTAAAAAACTCAATCTATACCCCGGAAAAACTCAATCTATATCGGCTTTTTTTCAATACTCGAAAACAGGGTATTCAAATACCCGGTTTTAGAATACCCAGTTCTATACACGTTCCGAACCTGGCCCGGGTATGACCAATTCCCGAACCTGATTCTATACCCGAAATTGGATATTTAAAAAAACCCGATTTGCGCTCCTCTCATACAAAGTATCTAGAAAATTGTCAGTTTGATATCCGTTAAAATAAATTGAAAACAAAAGATAAAACGAATATAATAATAATAATAATAACAGCAACGTAAAGCTAGTTGAAAATAGGACACACAACAAGCACACAAAAGAAAGAAGTAAAGCAACAGCTCCTCTTCTCCTTCTCCTTACTACCATTAACCATTTTCTCTTTCCTTTTAATTTCCTCTTCAACACTCCACCTCCATTCACGTGATTTCTAGGGTTTCAGAACACACCTTTATTCTTCTTCATTTCATTTCTTATTTCCTACTTCACCGACAATTAAACCAAACCAGATCTATCACTCCAACTGCTTATTCCGCTTCATTCTCTCTCTGTTTTCGCAGCTTCTGTTATTCTGTTGCAACCGATTTTGACTTCCGTACTGGTAGGTTAGTGTATTCGATTGATTTACGTTACGTCTTGAGGATTTGTAGCTTCGCATTTGAAATTGAATGTGTGTGAAGTGAATTAAGTGGATACAGGTGGATTAATGTTGAATTTGTGTGTTAATTAGGTGTTATTGTGATCTAGGTTAATATATTCGATTGATTTACGTTACGTTATGAGGATTTGTAGCTTCGCATTTGGAAATGAATGTGTGTGAAGTGAACTAAGTGGATACAGGTGGATTAATGTTGAATTTGTGAGTTAATTAGCTTGTTAACATGTGTTATTGTGATGTAGGAGCTGTAAGTTACTGAATTATTAGGTTTTAATTGAAGCTAATTGAATCGAATTTTACTTCCGTACAGGTAGGTTCATTTTCTCCCTGTTTTCGCAGTTTCAGTTATTCTGTACAACGGATTTTGACTCCGTGCAGGTAGGTTAATATATTCAATTCATTTACAGCGTACATTTGAAATTGAATGTGTATGAATGAAGTAATGTTGAATTTGTAAGGTAATTAGCTTGTTAACAGGTGTAGCTTGTGATTTAGGTTTTGATTTTGAGTTTCGTACTGGTAGGTCAGCAGATCCTGCTTATTAGTAGTGCGAGGTTGAAATTGGAGATAAGTTTTATGCGATTTTGATTGATTTATGTTACTTTACGTCACCTTACGTCATCGCATTTGAGACTGGAACTCAGATGAAGTAATTTGTGTGTTAACAGGTGTTATTGTGATATAGGAGCTGTAAGTTACTGAATTAGGTTTTAGTTGTGACTTCCGTATAGGTAGGTCAACAGATTTATGCGATTTTGATTGATTTAGGTTCAGTTATGAGGATTTACAGTTTCACATTTGGAATTGAATGTATATGAAGTGAACTAAGTGGATACATGTGGATTAATGTTGAATTTGTGAGTTAATTAGCTTGTTAAGAGGTGTTATTGTGATATAGGAGCTATAAGTTACTGATTTAGGTTTCGATTTTGAGTTCCGTAAACAGATCCTGCTTACTAGTAGTGTGCGATTGAAATTGGAGATAAGTTTTATGCGATTTCGATTGATTTACGCTATGCTACGAGGATTTATAGCATCACATTTGAAATTCAAATGTATGTGAAGTTAATAATGTTAAATTTGTAAGTTAATTAGCCTGTAAACAGGCATTGTTGTGATCTAGGTACTGAATTAGGTTTTGATTTGACGATGTTCTACATATTTGTTGTGTACTAGTCTACTAGATGGATTTACGTTGCGCTACGTTATGAGGATTTATGGCATTGCATTTGAAATTTGAATTTATATGAAGTAAATCCGGTGACCACAAATGGAGTGATGTTGAATTTGTTTGTTAATAGCTTGTTGACAGGTGATGTGATCTACGGTTGTTGGAGCTGTAGTTACTGAATTAGGTTTTAATTTGACGGTGTTTTATGAATGAATTAAGTAGCAACAACGCCTATTTCATGCGATTTTGATTATATTAAGTAATGCTTAATTTGTAAGTTACTGAATAAGGTTCTGATTTTGATTTCCGTGCAGGTAGGTCAACAGATTCTTCTTACTAGCAGCGTGCGGTTGAAATTGGAGATAAGTTTATATTCGCCTGGATCTCGTTATGCAATTTCGATTTATTTACGCTACGTTACGAGGATATATAGCATCACATTTGAACTTGGAATTCAGATGATTTAAAATCGGTGGCTGCAGTGGAGTAATGTTGAATGTTTTAAGTTAATTAGCTTGTCAAGAGGTGTTGTTGTGATATAGGGTTACAGGGGGTGTAAGTTACTAAATTAGGTTTTGATTTGATGGTGTTATTACATATTTGTTGGATGAGTTAAGTAACAACAATGCCTATTTCGCCGGCAATGAGATGCTCTCCGGGGAGAGAACCAAGAGGTGGTAATCATAAAAGAGGGTGTAGTCTTGAGAGTGGGATAGTTTTCAAGGAGAGAGATGATGACCTTGCTTTATTTAATGAGGTGCAAAACAAAGAGAGAGACAGTTTCTTGTTGCAGTCTAATGATGATTTTGAAGACATTTTTGGTAAGTTCTTTACTTTTTTTGTGATGTAATATGCATAATAATTTACTTTTAAATGTAAGTTAATTAAATTTAAGTGATTTGAGTTCACCTTGCTTTTAGAATGCGCGCATCATGAGCACATTATGTGCCACATCACATGATGTGGGATGTGGCACTTAAGCAGTTAACCAGTATTTGAACAAATTAGACTATTGATTGCAACGCGTCTTGAGTTTTCAAATCTGATTGAACAAATCTGACCACTGATTGAGCAATGAGTTTGAGTGTTTAAACAAATCTGACCAGCGATTGACAATATCTTATATTTTAGTATGTAAATGTTAACAAGTTAAAACATTATCTATAAATAGTTTTTAGTATTTATCTTAATAACGAATGCCTCACATGCGTGATGCGCGCGCTTCACGCATTGGCTTTTGGGATCATAACATATCGGAGCACCGAGTACCGCACGCCTCTTAAACCAATATGTTTACCTGCTTATATGTGATCAAGCAGCTGTTATATGCTTTGTGCACATTTTGGAAAGAAAATTAAATTGAGATTTTGTTACTTATTATGGCTGACACATGCTTGTTTTGTTGTCTAATTGCATTGCAGTGACCAAGTTAAGGCATTTTTCAGATCACAAGCTTGGAATCAATGTTGCTGCTAGAGGAGAAAGCAGTGATCTCCTCAATGCAGAAGAGGAAAAGAATGATTATGAATGGTTTGTAGTCATTTGCTTCGTATCTTAATTCCAATGCTTTTATTATATCAACTTAATTACTCTAAGTCTTTATACTATATTTATTATTGGGAATGAAGGTTAATGACTCCTCCTGATACCCCTCTGTTTCCCTCATTGGATGATGAAACGCCTCGAGTTAATCCTGCGCAAAGGGGTAGACCCCGAGCTCAACCCATTACAGTCTCCAGATCATCAACAGTAAGTCGTTTATGCTGGTCATACTTATAATTAATAGGCAGTATTTGGTATACTAATGTATTCATATGTAATTGTAAATTTTTTTAATGCATGTAATATATACTTCATTACAGATGGAAAAGAGTCATAGAAGCAGTAGAGGCAGTCCAAGCCCAAATCGCTTGAGCCTATCCCCACGTTCTCACGAACCCCAATTTCAACCTAGAGCACGTGCCACATCCGCACCTAGTTCCAGCCCACCACCTACCTGTAGGCCCATCACTGGATCAAGAAGACCATCTTCCCCATCAAGTAAACATTCCTCACCACCTCCACGGGCTTCCACACCAACTTCAAGACGCTTAAGTACTGGTTCCACTAGCACCACAAGGGGTAGTTTGGGGAATTCACCTTCACAAAAAGTAAAAGCGTGGCAGGTAAACATTCCCGGGTTCTCCACCGAAGCACCACCGAATCTCAGGACTTCTTTAGCCGACCGTCCCGCGTCTTACGTACGCGGGTCCTCACCGGCTTCTAGAAATGGGAGGAAATCAATGTCACCTACTGCGCCTAGAAGCATCGGCTCATCTTGTGGTAAAGGTTCAATTGTATCTGATGATGATGTTGAATCTCTACCGTCCGTTATTGTTGATGGGTCAGATCGGTCAAATTCAAGAAGAATGAGCGGGTTTAGGAATAATAACTATAATAAAGTTCCTTCTCCTCAAAAGCCAAACAGAATGGTTACATCTAGCTCTGCTCCAAAAAGATCCTTTGACATGGCACTTCGCCAAATGGTAAGTAACTATCTTTTGTGTTCTTTTTGGGCAAAACCGTAATTAACAAACTTTTAGGCAGGACTTAGGTATATGTTAGATACCAACTTACAAGTTATTACTTATTTAACAAATAACAACTAACCTTATTCTTACTGGTTTTAAATGTTATTTGCTGTTGTGGCACTGGTTGATGCCATGCCAGCCACCACATCAGATGCCACACATGCTACAAAATGCTTATGATACAACAGTAAAAATAAATTTATTTGCAAGATTAAAAAATGAACTCTTCTCATATTTATTTCTAAAAGTATTTGTTAAATGTCACATCAGTGGCAAATGGCTTATACATTTTTACTAAAATGACAAATAAGATGCTTCATCTTCATCAACGGTTCTAAAATTTAGAAAATATATGCATGCCTTAATATCTGTTAAACAGCACATCTGGTAAATTAGGTATTAAATTGCAACTTGGTTGCTAAACTTGGTAATAAAAGGTAAGTTGGTTTCTATTTTACACCTACTTTACAGTTTTCTAAAATCTGGAAAAAGTGTGAAGTTTGTTTATTTTCTTGCAATCTCCAAGTAGTGAGTACTGCTTTTTAACACCTACAACTGTTTTTGTTGTTCAATGCAATATATGAGACGACACTGTTTAAACTTTTTTTTTTATTATTTTGTTTAGGATCATAGAAAAGGTCCACAGAATATGTTCAGACCACTTCTCTCGAGTGTCCCTACTTCAAATTATTATGCTGGGAAATCAAGTCCTGCTTGGAACTCTTCAGTGACAACCAGTAGCAACGCAAGTTCAGATTTGGGCACTAGCGGGCCCCACGATATTGAAGAACATGAACATATTGAGGACGATGCAACCAGTAGAATCACAAAGGTCCCAGATTCTAATGTTAATGATGAAGAAATCTTCATGTTTGAAAAAACTGATCCTTTAAATGAAGACACAAGGACACTGCAATGTGATACTGCAACTTCTGTAGTTTCAGAAGATTTCAACGGCCAAGATGACATGTTAGTTTGTTCGAGATGTGGTTGTGTGTACCCTGTTACAACACGAACAGATGATGATGTTCAACTTTGTCTAAATTGCCAAAAGTCAATTTCAGCTTTGACCGTCAATGATACTGTGACAAGCATAGTGTTGGTGGCTAGTTCCGAAGCAGATACGAGTATTTCAGACAAAGATCATGAATTTGTCAACAACACAGTGAAGCCTCAGTTGACTTTAGTGAAAGATGAATCTCCGGAGTTGACTTGTGAGGGTGAATCACAATCGGAGCAACATGAAGAATTAGTCCACGATCAACCCAACCATGATGAAACAAGTCAATCAAGTTTAAGTTATAGTGAAACGAGGGGAGAACAAATTCAACAAACTGTGGACTTTCCAAAGTCAAAGGATGAGTCTTTAGAAGCAAAAGGTATTTCGACAATTCTTGAAAGGTCTAGTAGTATAAAGGGGCCCGTTACACGAAGCAGGAATTTTTCAGCCAGTAGCATTTCTTATGATGCTCTTTCATACATGTCTGCTTCATCTTCTGTTGACTTCGGGCCTCGTTTACAAAGTCAACTGAGTAGCAGGAGATCCGACATAGAAAATTACAAATATGACGCCACGAATGTAAAACATCGACGCAGTATGTCATCTTTTTCTGCAACTTCTAGTCATGCTTTCCATCCTTCCAGTGTTGGAACAAGCACACTCGATTCGTTTGACGTATCTGTTATTCGTGTGGAGAGAGATGTTGCTGACTCAGCATCCGTGGGCCCGCAAGAAAATCCAAATGAAAATGCCACATGCACTGAAAATGTCGATTCAGTTGAAGTTCTGTTACCTGAACTTGTAAATGATGATCATGCATCCGTTGTGCATGTGGAGAGAGATGTTGCTGACTCAGCCTCTGTGGGCCCTCAAGAAACTCTGGGTGAAAACGACACGTGCGCTGAAAATGCTGATTTGAAGGAAGCTTTGTTACCTGAACTTTTAAATGGTGAAGAGCCTGCTTCGGTTCTAAAAGATGAAGATTTGGGAAAAGATACTGATGCTTTAGTGACTTGTACTGTTGAGGAAGGTACAAGTCTAACTGCAGCTGCTGATAACAATGATGTGACAGAAGCTGAAGTTGACCACACTTGTTCATCTTCTCCCGCTTCACAATGTCACGTTTCTCAAAGTCCCGAGAGCTGCATAGAAGAATTTCACGACCCTAATGTTTCAGATGCGGTTAGTAAAGATATGGCAGTTTCTGACCTGGATATCAACACCGCAAATCATTCCGGCAGCATAAATGGTACATATATCTATAGTATAAGTTATTAGCCTTTCTATTCTTTGTGGATTCTCCGGTGTCGTTTAGTATATTGAAGATAGAGGTGGCAAGATGGGCGGGTTGGGCAGGCTGGGTAAGAGGTCAAAACAGGTTCGGTTTGAAACCGGTCCTTTTTCTGTAGGGATGGCAAAAAAAACGAACCTGACATAAAACGTGAAACATTTGGGATGGGTAATTGGATATGGGATTAGCTTTAGAAATTTTTGCGGGTTTTAGGTAGGGGTGTTCTTCGGGTTATTTTTTCTTTCTGTAGGGATGGCAAAAAAACCCGATCCTGACAGAAAACGTGAAACATTCGAGATTGGTAATTGGGTATGGGATTAGTTTTAGAAAATTTTGTGGGGTGGATACGGGATTAGATGATAACCTGTTTGCCCAAGTATATTAATATATTATATAATTTTAAAAGTAGAATAAATAGTATGTTGAGTTGGCTAGAAACTTAAAATTGTTAAAAAGTTATAGAAGTTTAGTTGAGTGTGTAATATTTCAAATCGGTTTTTGAGATGACTTCAAGATTGATTTTCGGGTAACTGATATCCCAACGGGTAATTTTTAAACACGCAAAATCACAAACGTGCATACCCGATACTTGTGAACCCTATGGGTATTGAGTTAATACATTAAACATGATTACAAAACTTTGTTACTAACAATTTACGATGCTATAGCCGTTTAGAATACGCTTTTCGAACCCGATTCCCATTTAAGCTATTTGCAGCATTAAACTGTGTGCGAGTCAAACTTCGAGTCAAACTTTATATGTATTGTGTATAATGACATTAAGTTTTTATATGTCAGAAGAATCAACGGTTTTGGTTGAAGGCGAAAAAGGAACAAAGGGAAGAAGTTTGACTCTCGAAGAAGCAACCGACACGATACTTTTTTGCAGCTCAATCGTTCATAACTTAGCCTACGAGGCTGCAAATATAGCGATTGAGAAAGAAACCCCGTCAGAACCTTCCGTAAACAACGATTATCAGCCACTTGTGCCAGCTGCCACTAAAAGTTATCCCGATAGAAAAGATCTTCAAAGCCGAAAAACAAGCAAACGGTCATCAAAATCCCAAAAAACAAAGAGAAAAACAATGGAAACCGACAACATAAAATCTCCTAATAACGTAAACACCGATGAGGAAACCGACTTACAGAAAACCCGTATTCTTTATTCTAATAATAAAGAGAACACGAAACCGACAACACTAGAAGCTAAATGCAATTGCAGAATAATGTGATAGAAAGATTGTGGCTCTTCCGCCTTTAACCCTCTTTACGGCCACCTGCGTGTTTTTAACACGCCTTTACGGGTAGCAAAAAGATAATAAAATATATGGTTTGAGTATTAAGTATGATTATGATTATGATTATAATTTTTTATTTTTGGGTTTGATGGTGTAAGTATTGTAAAGTTAATTAGTGGTTCATACCATATTTTGATTTATTAGTGGTTTGTATTTGTATTGGTGTCATATATAATATATAGAACAGAATAAGAACTACTACTTAGTAATTGGTGATTGGTGTTTGGATTGATTGTGATGAATATTTTGTAACTTTGACATGATTGAAAGTATATGACAGTTTAATTTGTGTTTCATGTTATTATTATGAATTGTGTTACTTTCAATACTTGGTTTGGTTAGTGTTTTATTGAACCGGACCGGTTGATATATATGTGTTACTTTACGGCTTATGATTGAAGCGACACGAAATTTATTAGTATCGGTGAGCCGTTCTCACGATAGTGTTTTGTGATTTTTATAATAATTTTATTAAATTTATGTCCAACTTTTATAATAAAAGGTATAAAATTAAACATAGGGGGCGTTTGGGATTCCTTATTTTATCTCTTTATAACTTTTCATTAAGTTAATAAGTTACGAAAGTGTAACTTATGGAACTTTTTCTCTCACACTGTAAGCAATCCCAACACCTTATTACTTTTCACAAAATTAATAGGTTATAAGTAGATGAAAATAAGCAATCCCAACATCCTATGGACTCATAAAAATTGTCAAATTTACAAGATTCTCTAAAAAAAATATGAATAATAGCATTCTCAACCGATTCCCTATCCCTATCTATATAATTACACTAAAAAACACTACATTTTTCTCTTTTGTTTAATTAAATAATATTTTTTTATAGTTTAATCATTACAGTTTTCTCATTCCACCTTATAATTTACAAAAAAATCACTACATTTTCCCCAAATTTAAAAAAAATCACCAGCTTTTCCCCAAATTTACAAAAAAAACTATTTTTTTTCTCTCCATCCTATAATTTACACTCACAACCACTCAAAACCACATCCTATAATTTACAAACTCTACTCGTAAAAATTTGAGGAACTGATGAGAATGCTCGGAATGGCATAAATTGTGATAATTTAGTTAGACAAATGCACATGGGTCACAAAAATCAGGAGTGGTCCTTGTCAAGTTGTCATCATCCTTATAGACTGTTCAGTCATCAAATTCCTACCCACTATTTACTCTTTTAGGGTCACTCATTACCATGTTTCTTACTGAAAAAAAAAGAAACAAAAAAAAAAACTGTTATTTTTGTTATATATTTATAACTATTTCATGAAAAAAAATAGTTAAGATATAGAAAAAGCACTCCAATCGGTGATTAGTATGGCTTCTTGGGAGATATGAAAGACAATGAATGAAGTTCTATTTGATAACAAACGAGTATTCATAAATAGTAATTAAGGAAGACATAAAGAGGTATAGTTTTCTTTGAGTAAAAAACATAGGAAAACTCGTAGAGGTGAATTGGGATAGATGGTGTTCTTTTTCGTTTTATTAATGTTTGTGTGTTAGTTGTTCTTTGTATCAGGTGTTTTCGTTGTATTTGGTCTAGCTTCTTGCTAGTTTAGTTTTTGTTTTATCGGTAAAATTGACCGTTAAAAAAAAGTTAACATAAAATAAATGACTATCATGCTTTAATTTTGTAAATGTTTGTTTTATCCCATCAAAACTCACATTTCTAAAGAATACAAAAAAACTAAGCGACTGTCACATGAAACTGATTGAACCTCCAAACTTTTACTGTAACAGTTAGGTTTACTATTATATATAGTATAATGTTTAATTTGTTCTCTCGTTATGTTGATGCATCTCTCATTGTTACTTCTAACATACAAAAAAAAGGCCTAAAGGTAAACTTTGTTTTAGGTCCCATAACACATGTTTGAGTCCTCCACTCCTCCCTAATCATTAATATATCTAAAAACTATAGTTGTGTTGTTTATATCCTAATTTCTCCAACAAAGGTGGGACCAAAATATAAGAGTAGGGAATATATATTGGTTTTCATTCTTCATCAATCATTAAATATACAATACCATTAACTAGAGATTTTTTGGGCAACATGTTTTAATGATCATCAATTCAATGAAACAACATTCCAATTTTCAAGAAAGAAACATATTAGTTTTTGTTAGCGACGAATTTTTTGTGTTTTAGACGATTGTACTGTCCAAGTGTCTAATTTGGAGAGTTTCGTTGCACCACTCCGACATACTATATTGTTTTAACCGGGCCCACATTGGCTTCAAACTTTGGCTTGGGCGTTCCCTTGAAAACCATACCGGCGGCTGCCACTTGACAGTCATCGTGCCACCACAAAAGCAGGTTCTCTGACGTAACACATGATGCGACGAAAACTTAAAGTTTTAATAATATATAAATCATCTTTATAAAAAAATCATCATAAACTATGAAGTTACAAATATTTAACATATAACATAAGACCATCATGAACATTTGAATATATGCATGAATTTTAATAACCAACATAGTGGTCCACTTACTATTACATGAAACTAAATGCTTGATGAGACCTTCCTAAAAGTTGGTAAGGTATCCTTCCCTACCAAGGCCATTCTAAGAAAAACACTCCCAATATTAAATATAAACTATATATAATGTCATACACAACTTTTAGGCTCTTCACTACGGCGGGGCTTTAATGCTCTTTCACGCCATCGTCACGTAAGAAATGAGTCATTGAAGCCCGTCTCTAAAATGTCCCACTTTGATTTAAAGCCCCTTTAACACCTATTATACATATGTGTGTGTGTGTGATAGAAGGAGGGCCCGCCTTTCCCCACATAGGGCCGTCTTCATGACCCCCCCCCCCCCCCGAGCACCCATTCAAAGCCGCCCTCGGCGTGTTAAAGCTCAAAGGCGCCCCTTAAGCGTCCCCAACCCTGCCCATAGCGAATGGTCTTATAAGAATAGTCATGTTCATCAAGCAATATTAGCAATGTACTATAACAAATATGTGATGTTGTAGTCTCTTGGGGTGTATAACTAACGACCATTTAGTGTAGTTGTTATGAGTTTAAAATCGACTTGAACTAATTACTTCATAAATAAAAATTTCGTGCATTTAGATACAAGTGAGGTATTAGGTGAGAGCTGACCCGATTATGTGAAACTACATATTCATTTACCCTGAACATATACCTAAAAATTTTTTATTTTAGTTTTAGTTTTAGTTTTATATTCCTTGACCATAGTCTAATGATTTGTTCTCGCAGTCATATTATATATATATATGTGTGTGTATATATATATAGGGTAAGGTTAAAATAAAAACCCATTTGAGTTGTGAAAACCCGCGAAAACCCTATGTAACATCGCTTTTTTTGTTTGTTTCATATAATATATGTTGTAACATTTAATACAAAACATCGAAACATAAAAAAAAATGTTTTGCTATTTTTTAACATTTTTTACTAATTTTTATATATCTTTTCAGGAAAGAGAAAAAGTTATATTTATATTTACATTTTTTATTCACTTTAATTGTGGACCACAAGATTTAAACTATAGAGTTTCTAGAATTTTCACAACTCAAGTGAGTTTTCATTTTATACTTAGCCTATATATAGGGTTTGGATCAAATATAAATGAAATTAACGTGCTAAACGTGAGAATCAAATAGAGTAATTATGTAATTACATCATAGAGTAATTACGTAATTACTCTATAGTGTAATTACATTAGAGTAATTACGTAATTACTCTATGATGTAATTACATAATTACTCTATTTGATTCTCATATTTAGCACGTTAATTTCATTTGTACGTTAACCCTCCCATATATATATATATATATATTTCATGCTTGTCATATTTAATTTGTTGTGGTTGTTAGAAGGATAAAATTATATAAAATTAAAATAGTAACTTTTTTTTAACTTTTATGTATTAATTTTATACTACATAGTGCATAGCCCGAGTTTAGGCTCAGTAAAATTTTCTCAAAATATATAAAAATGTATATTAATTAATTAATAAATAAATAATAAACGAACAACTCGAGTTTGAAGAAATGACTCACCGACCAACTCAAGATTTATAAAAGTACTCGGAATGAACCTAGTTTGAATTCTCGTAAGTTAAAATTAAAAACTTAAAATGAGCCAAGCTCAAGACTAGTCGAGATTGAGACCTAGTTTTCCAGCTCGTTTTCATAATAATAATGATTTTTTCGTTTTCATATATGAATATATATTACTCTACTCAACGTCATCATACTGAAGGAATAGGACCAGTACCACAATGCATAATAATATGTGTCATGAACCACTTCCCAAGATTCAACGGATGGGTAGTACTACTACTATTAAAGTTTGCAACTTTCTATGTTCAAGATTTGATTTTTATTGTTGTTTTCGTCAGGGTTTTATTTTATTTTTTTAACCCAAAAAAAATATTGATTTTAAATAATTCTAACTCTGTATTTTTTGTTGGTGACAGTCCTAACTAAAGGTGCTGTTATGACTGTGCGCGACTTGGAGGACTAACTCCGTTAGTTGCAGGTTGTTGGAAAAATATTTTTGGTCTGCACACACATCTTTTTTACTAGAAAACTCAACATTTTCATCCTAAACATTTTTTTAGTAGAATCCTAGTTATTGAGGTGTTGGAACCCTAGAACCACCGTCGGAATCTGTTGGTGGTGTTGGCTGGTGGTGTACAGGTTAAGTTTTCCGGCAAAAAGTGTGAGTTTTCCAGCAAAAAACGTTTTCCGGTGACCAACAACTGACATTGTTAGTCCCCCGTTAGTCACAGATTGTTATAAACAATGCACCTTTAGTTGGAACTCAACCGCCGGAACCCTAGAACCACCGTCGAAATTGGTTGGTGTGCTCAAGTGGTGGAGGTTGGTTGGTGGTGAGTCAGCTGACAATGTTCATGTTGAGTTTTTCAACAAAAAATATGAGTTTACCGGTCAAAAAATGTCTTACAGCGACCAGCAACTAACAGAGTTAGTCCTCCGTTAGTCTCGAACTATTATAAACAATGAACCTTTAGTTAGTACCGCTACCCGCCAAAACTAAAGTTATAACAGTCTAACACTACATAGTTGAAATTATTTAAAATCCACTGTTTTATCACAAATTCATTTAATATTTTCTTCTTGTTTTACCCCACTGTTTGGTGGATCAGATCTCCATATCCATCCCATTATATTATTATTATTATTATTATTATTATATTTATAACCTGCAACTCTCAAAATCAATGGCTACTTTCAAGGTTTTATTCTCTGCACATTTGTTACTTTCATACTTCAAAAAAGTTACAAGATTCTATACCCAACTGGTACCCACATTCACCCTCTGTTTCTCTCAGGCATTTTATCAAACACCTTGCCTGCATATGTTTTCTTAATAATCTTGAATTAGTTTCACTTCTGCATTCTGCATGCCTTATACTTGCATTGTTTAACTGTTTTTATTGTTATTCATGTTCCACTAGCTATAGTGTAATAGAAAGTACATATTTTTACAGTGTATTCTTAGATCTATTAATATTTTGTTACTTTAGTAGTAGTGTTTTTTTTTTTAGAAATCAAATTGGATTTCAAGATTTAATGTTTTAGGTTTTTTTTTTTTAATAATTTCAAGATCTATTAATATTTTGGATTTTATTTTAGTTAGATATCAAGATTTAATATTTGTTAGTTAATAATCTTGAATTAGTTTCACTTCTGCATGTCTTATACTTGCATTGTTTAACTATTTTTGTTATTATTCATGTTCCACTAGCTTTAGTGTAATAGAAAGTACATATTTTTATAGTGTATTAGATCTATTAACATTTTGTTACTTTAGTAGCAGTAGTTTTTTTTTTTTTTTTTTTAGGAATCAAATTGGATTTGGATTTCAAGATTTAATATTTTAATTTTTTTTTTATATTTCAAGATCTATTAATCTTTTGGTATTTTATTTTAGTTAGATATCAAGATTTAATATTTTTTAGTTAAAATCTTGGATTTAGGGTTAGTGATTTAGTGGTTTTAGTGATTTGACCAAAAGATGAGGTCAATACAAGATAAGGGTTGTTTGAGCCACGTGTCAGCTCATGACCCTTTGGGTGGCGGTGGGCCCCGCGGGGGCCACCGCACCGCTCTAGGCAAACCGACACCATCGAAATGGGACGATGCCCAAAAATGGTTAGTTAAGTTGTCTAGAGGCGGTGAGAAGAGCGAGCCGCGTGACTCGAATGCCGATGATCGGAGGTTAATAAACTCGGGTTCGAAAAACGAGAACCCGAGCTGCGAATACGAAGATGGTGATGTTGAGTCAATAAAAGTCAACTGTGATGAGTCAATGTGGAGATGTAGTGATAACACGGGGTCGGTTGTTAGATCGATATGTGTTAGGGATATGGGGACCGAAATGACGCCTATCGCTAGCCAGGAGCCTTCACGAGCCACTACACCGGTGCCAGCCACGACCCCGGCTGCACGTAGCCCGATAGCGTCCGGTTCCTCGACTCCCGTTAGACCAAGTGTGAACCATGGGCCCACGGCTGATGTTGGTGGGCCCACGAGGTTCGGTCGGGAAAAGGTGGAACCGAGTGGAGGAAATGTGGTTGAAAGTAAGGCTGGAAATCAAGATTCGAAGGCGAGTCCTCTTGAAACCCGAGCGATGGCTTGGGATGAAGCCGAACGCGCAAAATACATGGCAAGGTGATAACTTTTTTCTGACCCTTTTGTTGAATTCGTATGTTTTGTGTAAAAATACATGATTCGTGTTCGTTTAGATTATTTATTTAAAATCTTGTTTTGATTTATATAGAGTAGAAAGAAAGTAAATTTGTGATTGAATAATTATAGAAAGCAAATGATTGTTTAAAGTTTGTGTCTTTATTGTTTGGTGAGTAATTAATAAGTGTTTGGATGCTAGGGGTGCAAACAAGACTAAAAGTAAGCTTGTTTAATAAATGAGCCCGAACCCGAGCTTCACTTAATGAGCTCGAGCCGGCTCGCGAGCCTAAACAAGCCTGTCATTTATATAATTTTTTAATATATATATATTCAATAATTATTAATTAATATATGTAATGTTATAAAAGATAACTAAAAATAACTAAATAACATATATTATTTTATACATAAAATTATAATTGAAAAAAGTATACAAAAATTTATATAAATATTAATTAATAAAGAGTAAACGAGCCGAGCTCGAGCTTGAAAATCTACTCACGAGTCGAGCTCGAGCTTTGAATATAGAGCTCAAAACGAGCTGAGCTCGAGCTCCGTGTAAATTAAGCGAGCCAAGCTCGAGCTCGAGCTCCAATGGATGCATGTGTAAGCTGATTATGACAAGTGTTTGACCAAAATTGTATTGGCTTGACTTTTTGACTATTTAAGGTCAAAGTAACCATATTTGAACAAACATGCTATACATGCTGTATGAAATATGAATACTGATTATTGAGATAAATGTGACTAATATTCTTCAAATCACCATAATCACTTTGAAAAAGCATATATCCAAACACCCTCTAAACATATATCCGAACACCAAACGTTAAACTTGTATATGGCGTGTTAAGATTCTTGATTATTGTTTTCGGTTGGTAGGTACAAGCGCGAAGAAGTGAAGATACAAGCTTGGGAGAATCATGAAAAGAGGAAAGCCGAAATGGAAATGAAACGAATGGAGGTAAGCTTTGACATCTTATTTATAAATGACTTATGTTATATACATACCAGATCAAACGGGTTAAGTAGAAGGTTTAACTTAAAAGGAAACGGGTTGAAGGTTATCTGAAGTGTATACATATAAAAAAAACCTCCCGATACGCTTTTTTAGAAAAAAAAAACGCTACTTGTGTGATAATATGATTTTAATGATCATATTATTCCATTAATAACTTCCTAATTTATCAAATTTGGATAAAAACACGTGTAACGCGCACTAAGGATGTATTTGGGATTTTGCGTATTAAAACTGATTATCTGCTTATTGCGGTTCAAAATGCTTATTTGATAATTTATAAGTAAAATTAACTGTTCTAAATAAACAAATTAATAAGTTACTCATGGGCTCATGGCAAAGTGATAACTTCAGAAAACAATAAGCTGGTTTTGCCATGAACCCATTTTGACCTATCTGACCCTCCCGTTTTGTTAAATCTTGATTAGACAGGCAGAAACATTTAGTTTTTCCATGAAGCCTCTTTGGCCCGCCCGTTTTGTTAAATCTTGATTGGAAAAAAAAGGCAGAAAGATTGAGTTTTGTCATGAACCCTTTTTGACCCGTCTGACCCGCCCGTTTGTAGAATCTTGATTAGTAAAAGGCAAAAAAGTTGGGTTTTTTCATGAACCTTTTGACCCGTCTGGCCCGCCCATTTTGTTAAATCTTAGTTTGATAGAGGCAGAAAGATTGGATTATTTCATGAACCCTTTTTGACCCGTCCGCTTTGTTAAAATCTTGATTATGCAAAAGCATAAAGATTAAGTTTTTCCGTGATGAACCCTTTTTGACCCGTCCGTTTTGTTAAAATCTTGATTAAGCAAAAGCATAAAGATTAAGTTTTTCCGTGAACCCTTTTTGAACCGCCCATTTTGTTAAATCTTAATTATGCAAAAGCATAATGATTAAGTTTTGACATCCTTTTTTTACCGTCTCACACGCTTATTTTGTTAAATCTTGATCAGGCAAAGGCGGAAAGATTGAAATCTCGAGCACAAGAAAAGTATACAAACAAACTTGCATCAACACGAAGAATCGCAGAAGAAAAACGGGCAAAAGCCGAGGTGACATTGAATGAACAAGCCGTAAAAACATCCGAAAAAGCGGATTACATAAGAAGAACAGGACACCTTCCATCTTCTTTCTCAATTAAACTTCCTTTAAGTTCTTGCTGTTGGTAGTTAGTTAAGATAGCAAGTGTATTTATTTAGACCACTTTGTTGTATCTTTTAGAATTCTAGATTTTATTTTTTTATGGACTATTAATTTTTGCTTTATAATATGTGTTCTAATCAAGTATGCTTAGATCAGAATGTTTTCTTTTAATAAAAACCGTTAAAACCGACCCGGCTGCTCAACTGAAACAAGTCGGACGGTTTGAGATCCAAGCAGTTTGGTTTAGATGGTTTAACAGTTCAGTCCGCTTGAAACTTGGAACGTGTTGTGTAAACTGAACCCGCCATTTGACTTTTATTATTTATATATATCCTTTCATTTATGGAATATGGACATGCAATATTTTATCTTATCTTAAATATATATAATCAAAAATTTTTAAAGTTCTCTGGTTGATTCCTAAATTCTCTTAAGCTATCAGATTGTTTTATTTGTAAATGGAGGTTTCTTATGTATTTGATCCGAATTCACGGGTATGGGTCTCATCAAAACCATATAGCCCTTAAACGGGTTATAACATCTCATTGTATTAAAAATTAATCTCACCATATATTTGATAGGAAAATCCTATAAAATAGGGATATACTAAAAATTAATATATGTTTTTTAAGGGATATTATTTATAATTAAGAAATAATTTTATAGTAAAATAAACTAAATGGGGTCATGGGTCTCATCAAACCCAGATAGTTTTTAAACGTGATATAACATCTCATTTATTTGCGAAACATTTTCATCATTATACCCTAAGTATATTATTAACTTACTTACAATAATGAACTTAAAATTCAAAAATTTATATAAATATTATAAACGAAAAATGTAAAGAACCCCCGTAATACAGGGAATAAAAGCTAGTGCATTATAATCATGAACCGTTTTTGCTATTGTAAAATATTATATATAAACTAATGATTTTATGAAAAATTAAAGAAAATTAGATTCTAACCATCAAAACAAAACCGTTAAGCTATTGAACCAGATTATTTGGTTTGTCGTTTCCTAAAATTGTTGTTGGTGGATGAGCTAAAACAAGTTCGTCAAATAAAAAACGTAATGATCAATACACTTTTTAAACAAAATAAAGTTAATTGATATGATTGTTTTTCATATTCCGAGGGTGTTTGATTCTAATAGTGTACATGACTAATAAGACACTCCATAATACCGTTTAAAAGTCGGGCCGACTATTAAATCGACGGTTTCAATGGTTAAATCAAACAACCCCGTCTTAAAACCAGTTAGCAAACTAATAGATGAGACAATCATTGGTGGTTTTCATTGATTTTAAGCGAAGTTTTATCTAGTATTACCTATTTTGTTTGGTTTGATTAAAATCGTGCAATTCATTTGTGTCTGGTCCATTAGCTCTCAGTCACACACGTATTATCTATCATTCTCAATTCAATCAGTCTGGTTTTCAAAACACTGCTTAACACATATGCTAATTTCACAAGCTGGTTTTAAACTAGCTATAGAGAACTTAACTATAACTAACAATAACTTAACACATAACAAAACGAGCATCATAAAGTTTTAGAACATTTAATCAATAATTAGAAAAAAAGGCCAAAAAGTAAAATAAATAAAACTTGAAGAGGAATATTATGAAAAAATATTAAAAAAAATAAGTAAATTGAATTTTTAGTCCATGTGTTTTACATCTCATAGTCCTTCAAGCCCAAAATAAAACTGCTGGATGAATGAACCCCTAATGTTTATATTTGATTGTGGGTTTGGCCCTTTAGACTAACTGTATCCATTATCTCCGTTAAGACAATAGACATCGAAACCCGAAAAACTTATGCGGTTTTGATCTCCCTAGTTTATATTATAACAAATTGTTAAAACTTGCATAAATAAAGACCCCATGGCCCTTTCCTGGAGATTTTATATTCACACTACCAAACTCACACGCTGTACCAAATGGAAAAATAAATAAAAAAAGTATAACGTGTTTAGTTAACTAGTTAGTTATATATGTGAGTTAACTAAACGAAAAAAAAAACGACATAAGTAAATTATTAAAAGTAATAAGAAAAGTGAAAAAAAGTAAAACATACGATAACCATTTGCTTTTTTTTCACCCTATCGTTAAATTCGTTTGCGTGTTTGACCCATTAAACTAAATCAATTCATCATCTTAACAGGAGATGCGAGCCAAAACGGCTAAACCCCAACCAAACTTATAACACTTGGAGTTAATTCATTCAAAATTTTCATTTTAAGCTGAAAGAGTTAGCATACGTGACTGGGTACCTATTTAAGACACGATAAGAACTGTTCATTTAAAAATCGCGGCATGTGATTTTTTTTGTTTTCTTACATAAGATCCGTCAATTTAAAAATTGCGGTATGTGATTTTTTTTATATTCTTAAATAGTTGAAATTAGTAGACTAGACTAGACTCTATCATTTTCTTTTATTGGCACACAAAATTTAAAACGGACTTATATTTACGACATATAAAGTAGTTAACGAGTCGTATACATTTTTATACTTGTTTTTTTTTAACGGCCAACGAAAGAAAAATTTTATTAAAAACACACCAAGCAACCGACCCCGGCCTAGCAAGACACTAGCCCGAGGACCAAGATAATCCCAACAAAATCATCACGGAACATTTACAAAACATACCTTTAACCTACACCAATCCTCCCAAGACAAGCTAGACCCACCCGACCTACTTTTAACCCAAAGATATCCGAGTGCTTTTATATTCCCCACCACGATTTCCACCGTAACCGCCATGCCATTAAACACTATGTCATTTCGCGCCTTCCATAAGCACCACAGCGACACCAGACAGACTGCGTGGAAGAACTTCGCCTTTCGTTTTGAGCCCTTTATAAATTTATATAACTCAAGGATATCCCGAATAGTAAACGCGAAAATATGCGGAACCGTACACCAAGTTGAAACCGCTTGCTACACCACTTGAGCCAAACCGCATGAGACAAAGACATGCTCGGTTGTCTCATCCGCCTCTCCATAAGCCGGACAACCCAAAGACCCAACAAACACATTATGTTTTGCCAATAAGGGCATCACCGGGATCCTATCCAACTCTGCTCGCCATACTAGAATACTCACTTTACCAAGAATTCTTAGGGGTGTTCTTCGAGTTTGTTTTTCGGGTTTCGGGTTTTTCGAGTCGGGTTCTTTGGGTTTCAAAGTTTTAAATCTTAACCTGAAACCCAACCCAAATCTCTCACGGGTTTTTCAGGTTCCGGTTTTTTCGGGTTGGGTTATCAAGTTTCGAGTATCCTAGAAAACGAAACACAAAACAAAAAAAATTAAAAAACTTCAATGCTAAAATTAAAACAATATATTCTTTTTTGCTTGTTACGCAAATAATCAAATAATAAATCAACATAACTTAATAAAGTCATAAAACAATTCAAAAGAATAGTACAACTAAGTAATTAACTCGAACCATAATCGTCTTCACTCAGACGTGATTTGGTTGTTCGATCACGGTTGCTATTAGTAATAAACGGATAACATAAATTAAAATTAAACAATCGATTCATAATAGTTGAAATGACAACAATCAATTAGGCTCAGATTCTGATAAATTTAGTGACTAAGACTGAGCCTATTATACCTAAACATATATTTAATTTCTAAACTAAAAGCTTGTTCGGGTTTTTCAGGTTGACCCGAAACTTAAAAATCAAGCCCGAGAACCAACCTGAATTTCTTCGGTTTGGGTTAGTCTTTTCTCAGGTTCGGGTTAGTCCGGATTCGGATGCAGGTTTTTTCGGGTTGGGTTTCGGGTAAAAGTGAGAGCCCTAGAAATCCCAACATTTAAGCGCGTTATTTTTAACCCGTTAAACCGTTAACACACGAATTGCCAGCCCGGGTGACCTTAAAAGACCATCACACGCGTATACAAACACGAGTAATCCAATTCTCCAAATCAATCCCCAAATCTCTAGAACCAACCACCGAGTTCTGCCGCCACGTGTCCCACTGCCGGCAACCTTCCGGCGATCCATAACCATAAGCAAACGTCACCTACCGGACGTCTATAATAGCCTTCTATAGGTTCAATTTCTCGATTCCTTTATCTTTTATCATTCAATTCGATTCCTAGGGTTTTGTTATTCATCCGGATTTGATACAATTGAGTCCACCGGTTCAATTACACATTCATTATGTATCCTCGTGGTTGATATTACCGTATACGTATTGTGATATCTCGTTTTTCCTCTTTTTTATCGTTCGGTTTGGTTTCTAGGGTTTTGTAAGATCCGAATTGGGTGAAATTGAAGTGCCTGGGTTAATTGCACGGTGATTTTGTATCCTCGTGGTTGATATTACCGTATACGTATTGGTATATCTCGTACGGTTTGATTTCTAGGGTTTTGTGGTTTTGTAATTGTTACGGATTTGGTGAAATTGAGGCGATTGCGTTGATTGTACGGTGATTTTGTAACCTCGTGATTGATTTACGTGTCGGTAATTGTAGAATTACGCGTAGAGGATCGAAAACGTCTAAAATTTTGGGGTTAGGGTTTTAGAGGGGTGGATTGTTGTTTGGTTATATACATGAGCAAGTATATGGCGGCGGGAAGACATGGAGGATACCGTGATAGTGAGTTTAGGGAGCGGGAAGGGGAATATGATCGTGTGAAGAATGGTGGTAACCAGGGGTATGATAGGGGAAAGAATCAGGTTCGGGGTAGGGTTAGGATGAGAGATAATAAAGATAGAGAGGTGGTTAATGGTGTCAGTGGGGGTTATCGTTCGGGTTCTAGGAGTTTTTCGGGTGGTGATGGTGGTGGTTTGAGGCGTGGTGATCAGCGTGCCAGGGTAGGGGATAGAGAGCCTGGTGAGTTGTCTAGTGAGAGTGGGTCGGATGAAGGTGTGGAATCGGAAATAAATGGGAAGAATAATGAGGGTGTAAAGATGGAAAATAGTTCTCAGTCTGATAGTGGTAAAAAGAGGAAGTTTTCGCCGATTGTTTGGGACAGAGATGATAAGGAAGCTAGTAATTCGTCGATGGTTAGATCTTCGCCAGCAAATGTTGTTCTGCCTCCTCCGCCTCCGTTGCCTAAATCCTATCGTCGATCGCCTAATGTCCCTGCAGCTGTAGTTCAAAATTCCCCTGTAGAAAGTAATAAGATTTTGTTTTCAGGTAATACTCCAGTTGATACTGGCAAGCGTGATTCTCCTGTATTTGAACCTGATATTGTGAAGCATGGTGATTCTCCCGGATTTGAATCCCATGTTGGTTTATCTTCTCTTGCACAGGAAGAGGATCTTGGGTACAATCAGGATGTAGTTCCACTAGAAGAAGATTACATGCCCACACGGACTATAAGATCTTCTCGGTGGGCCAGTGATGCCAATTCTCCATCTGATGAAGGTGAACTTTCTGATGATAACAAGATGCAACAGAGGAAAGGATCTGCTGAAATTAGATTAAGAAAGCAGTCATCAAGTCCTGAGGTTGGGGAGCGTTATAGAGAAAGCTCTGAACGAATTAGAGGGCGATCTTCTGAGTCTGTTGAAGCAGGAATGAATGATTTGTCTGACAATGATTTGGAAAGGAAGGATTTTATGGATATAGACGACGAAGACAAGAAAGATGGTACTGATTTGAGTTTATCAGAGTCTGATTCAGAAAATGGTGATGGAGCTCAAGGTGCACCAGATGCTGGTGGCCCCTCTGTAAGAAGTGTGAATATGCTGCAGGGTTGTAGAAGTGTTGATGAGTTTGAGAGATTGAACAAGATAGATGAAGGTACTTATGGGGTTGTTTATAGGGCCAAAGATAAGAAAACAGGAGAAATTGTTGCTCTGAAAAAGGTAAAAATGGAGAAAGAAAGAGAGGGGTTTCCTCTTACCTCTTTAAGGGAAATAAATATTCTACTTTCATTCCATCATCCATCTATTGTCGATGTGAAGGAAGTGGTAGTTGGGAGCAATCTTGATAGTATTTTTATGGTAATGGAATACATGGAACATGATCTTAAAGCATTAATGGAGACAATGAAACAGCCGTTTAGCCAGAGTGAAGTTAAATGCCTTATGCTCCAGCTATTCGAGGGAACAAAATACCTTCATGACAATTGGGTACTTCACCGTGATTTAAAAACCTCAAATTTACTTTTGAACAATCAAGGTGAACTGAAGATCTGCGACTTTGGATTGTCTCGTCAGTATGGAAGTCCTCTAAAACCATATACTCATTTGGTGGTTACTCTTTGGTACAGGTGAGAATCCAGCATTTGTGCAATATTTCTTTTATTAAACTTTAGTACCATTTGTGTACTTTATCTCATTATTATGCTTTTATGGCAAGATGACCGATGTATATTCTGCTATTATAGTGAATGATATGTTTTTCATTAGTCTTATGTGGTGATTTAATCCTTTATTAGGGCACCGGAGCTTCTGCTTGGAACAAAACTGTATTCTACTGCAATTGACATGTGGTCATTGGGTTGTATCATGGCTGAACTGTTGTCTAAGCAACCATTATTTAATGGGAAAACAGAGTTTGACCAGCTTGACAAGGTAAGTTGACCAGCGAGTTGTATTTTACTGTACTATGATCAACACTTGTTCACTTTGGACTCTCATAATGGCAGATATTCAAAACACTTGGCACACCAAATGAGACTATTTGGCCTGGATACTCCAAGCTTCCTGGAGTCAAGGTGAACGTTGTCAAGCACCAGTAAGTTCCAACTTTCCTGAATTTATTCCTCAATGCAAATAAAAAGTTCACATTTTCATGTTTTGCTAATGTTTTCCCAGGCTTCCAGCTTTGGGTGATTTTCTGGTCTGGCTTTCTAGCTTCTGTTGGTGACAACATTAAGTACATTTTAAATTCTCTTTGTTTTATTTACTATTTTGCATCTTTTGTAGGTATAATTTGTTGCGGAGAAAATTCCCGGCTACATCTTTTACTGGATCTCCCGTACTCTCCGATGCCGGATTTGATCTGCTGAATAAACTTCTAACATATGATCCTGAGAAGGTATTGCTTTGTTCTTGGACAATTTTATATGCTTATGTAGTTTTGTTTTGTTTTTATACCAATTTGACATGTATCACGTATATTTTTTAATTATCTGTAATACTCCCAGAGGATAACAGCTGCGGAAGCTCTAAACCATGAGTGGTTCCGTGAAGTTCCTCTACCAAAGTCCAAAGATTTTATGCCTACTTTTCCAGCTCAGCATGCTCAAGACAGGTATGTATTAACTGTAGATTTTAGAAGTTGGTGTACAAATTAATGGAATTGCATAACAAATTTCGACTCTGGGTCAAAAAGTGTTCTTTTTTTAATAGATAAGGGAAGAGACTTCAAATTATTTCTACTTTGGGTAGCCAAATTCATAGTTATTTTCAAGCCAACAGAATTTCATTTTTTTTTCTGGATTGGTGGGTGTTTTCTGAAAAGGCTATTTTTACATCTATGTTTTGTTTTCAGGAAAATGTGAAACTATTACCCATGATAGAATTTTGAGGAAAATTGGTTAACTTTTTTATGCAATCAGCTCATAAATGAATCTTAATGTTTTGGAGTTGTAAGTTTTTATTTATTTGGCTACTTCAGGCGTACACGGCGGGTAATGAAAAGTCCTGATCCTTTAGAGGAGCAACGTAGGAAGGAGCTGCAACAAGCTGAATTTGGGACAGGTGGCTTATTTGGATAGGATATAGAGTTTGTGTCTGGTTTCAAATTTATGATGTACTAAAAACTTGACATTGTTGAGGTGAGAGTCCATGTGCTGAGGTGGCATTGGCAACATTGGTTAGGGGTGACTACCATCAATGCTGCTTCCAGCAGGCACTCTTCATCGTCTTGGAGTTGACTTCTGCTTTTACTCTCAACTTGATACATAGCAGGTTGACTTTTTTGTGCACGATGTTAACTTTTTACCATTTGTTTCTTTGGAACTTGTGTATGTAACATATTTTAGTTGGTTACTGTATAACAATATTTTATGGAGTTGGATTTTTTGTTTCTCCCATATAAGTTTTTACTTTCTGTATTGTGCTTTATCGGGGTTTTTAATCTTCGTATTGTGTTTGCAAGAAATTGTCGGTGTAGCATGGAGTGGCGTTCTTAGCTTTCTCTGACGGAGTATGTTATCAGAAATTGTTCTATTTCAAGGTAATGTCATAATAACATGAATTCCTTAAGGATTAATGACCAAATTTTATCACTTTTTCTTTTGGAACTAGTTGGCATTTTGTTGTTTATGTCTAGAAGCCAAGTGGGATCTTATTCTAACCTTAACACACCTATGTGGTTTGATACATGTAGTTACTAAATTTGGTTAGGTGTTAAAAGTCATTATATGTTTTTATTAAGTGATAAGTTGGTTTTCTTCTTCTTAGCATCCGTGTTTCTCAGTTTTTTTTCTGTTAACAAGTTAGTGAGTAGTTATCATAATTATAAATGGAGATTAGGGATTGAGGTTTAGGTGGAGTTTACTTCTGGAGAACCTACATGTTAAATTGTAGGAACTATTTTCTGCTATCCTTAGGTTTTTTGTTCTTGTTAAATAATTTTTGGTTTGGTTCACATATCAAATAAATGTAAGCTCATAAGTTGCAAAACTAAAGTGGTGCTGATCATCACGCAAGGTGATACAAGTGGGTGTAATTATTAGAGTTAGCAAGGGGTTAAGACTTGAGAGTATTTTTTGTTAGTAATGAGGAATTGTTAGCTTGCTTAAATGCTTTTTAAATCTGTTTCTGTGGTTATCATTTTACTTGCTGAACTAATTATAGGTTATTAAAAATAGAGGTCGGGGGTTGAGATTTATGTTAGGAACAAAGCGGCGCAGCGGAATCAACACACACACACACACAAACGATATAAACACGCGGTATAGAAAAATAAACGACACAAGAATTTTACGTGGTTCGGTCCCAGTGGGGGACCTACGTCCACGGGCTGCAACCAGGTTATTTCATTAAGCTCAAGGCACACAAGATTACAATTACAACTAGGGTATATATAGACTAAATCTAGGGTTCCTAACTTGTTCTCCAAGTTAGGCCCAAACAAATAAGATGGGACCCATTAGGGCCGGCTAACCCTAATTAGGGCCGGCTGCCCTAATACCCTTTGTTCGAGTCTCCAACCCTAACAATCTCCCACTTGGAGGCTCGAGCAATCCTCAATCCACCATCCAAGCAAACCCTATACCTGTAACTCCAGTAATCTTAAAAACAGAAATCTTCCAAGCCTCCAGTTCCAAGAACAAGCTAAAACTTCACGGTCAGAAGTTCTCCAAGCCTCCAGCTCCCAAGAACAAGCTATGATTTCAAATAAAAGAAGTCCTCCAAGCCTCAGTTCCCATAAACAAGCTAAGACTTCAATCTAATCCTCCTAGTTGCAGCGGCCCGCTCCTCAATTACCTGAAGAGCCAGTTGAAGCTCCATTGAGCTCCAACCCAACAGTCATCAATGACCCAGCCATGGCAAAACCCGCCATTGACTCATCCTCAATCTCAACCGGCTCCCACTGATTCGAACTACCGGCTCCAGAGACTCCCAGAGAAAACACCACTCTCCAAAACCTGCAAGTACCCAGGAGAGATTTTCCCATTCGGAATTCCGGTATTCAAAACCCAACGGTGTTTTGAACTGTACCTAGAACACGGTTCGTGCTCCCACTGTTCCAAAACCCCTGACCTAGTTTAAACCTCCGAATGCACTCAGCTACATCCCGGTGGCTCCAGGATTCACACTTGCAAAATGAATCCACTTAGCTCTACCCGATGCAGCGAGCCAAGACTTTAATACTCGGAAGTTGGTTCCCTTCTTCCAGCGATACATAAACTTGTACCTTCCCAAAGTCTTCAATAAGATTCACCAATACTTCACTACAGTGGGTAACATGAAATGAAGTATACCAGAATCTCGAACCCAAGAGTCTCACTGCCTTCACTGAGTCCCAATGCATCAACCCAGACACATTCTCAGAAGCAGAATTCATTATCTTTTGACATTGACTCTAAAGAATGTCACGAACCTCCATGCAGCTCCACGAAGTCAACTATGCCCAGCTCCCACTGTCCCTGTTATCCCAACCCATTACCAAAACCAACATTCCATGAGATTATCCCCGATCGTACTTTTCCCGGTAAACGTGTTCACCCAGCACAAGATCCCGGATCCCCTCAAATGTCGAACTGCTGATCACCACCGAACAAGAAATAATTTCATAGTTCCAGACCAGCTAACCGGCAAACGGTTATAACTAACAGCAGTAGAGCTTTACCGAAAGCAAAACGGTACCAAGGATTCCGCGATTGTACACCCGATCAGCTAATCCTAACCGAATAAACCTTTCAACCTGACTTCCCTTTTTTTCACTTATGTCGTCACCAGCACACCAGAATCAGAATACTTAAAACCCAAAGCATTCCAACCTGCTAGTTCCATTTTCACCTGTTTTATCCCACAGTACCACATCCAAGTTCCTTTGACAAAACCAACCAACCGAAATCCAAACCGGTCAAACCTTCGATCATACCCATCCCGTCTACAGCTATAACAATAGCAATCAGGAAACAAATCGAAACAGTGAACACATCAATGGTACGAGCCAGAACTTGACGGATGTTCTCTACCGAACATTGTCAACTGACCGATTTGCTCCTACAATAAACTTCGCAGACAAATCTAAACCCAAATATTGATTTTCACGTAACTCGGTTCTCAAACAGTTGATAATAAACAGTCAACAGAAACTAACTAAATCTCTAACCTTTATTCGACGAATCCAAGAGTTTTATAACCAAACCCTAATCGGCGGCTTCAAAGAGATTAACCTGGTACTATAAACAAAACCATTTATACCCGCGATGTCATAACCCGAAACACCTGACCCGACCTTCACCTGCAAACCCGAGTGAGACCAGCAACTTCAAGAGATCCAAAACCGGAACTCTAATTGCAAATTCACTCCAAATCAGCCCCGAACAGCCCTGTTTTCTTTCCCTTTTTGCGCAACCTAGGGTTTCTCCTTTACGAATCGTTCTTCCGTGCAATACCGTGTGCAACAACGAGCCAATGCTCTGATACCACTTGTTAGGAACAAAGCGGCGCAGCGGAATCAACACACACACACACACAAACGATATAAACACGCGGTATAGAAAAATAAACGACACAAGAATTTTACGTGGTTCGGTCCCCGCGAGGGGACCTACGTCCACGGGCTGCAACTAGGTTTTCTTATTAAGCTCAAGGCACACAAGATTACAATTACAACTAGGGTATATATAGACTAAATCTAGGGTTCCTAACTTGTTCTCCAAGTTAGGCCCAAACAAATAAGATGGGACCCATTAGGGCCGGCTAACCCTAATTAGGGCCGGCTGCCCTAATACCCTTTGTTCGAGTCTCCAACCCTAACAATTTAGGCATCAGGGATGGTAGAAAAACCCAAAAAGAATCGTAACTTCAGAACGGTCGAGGTAGTTAATGGCGTAACCAGGTCCGTTCTACTTCGAATTTGTAGGCTGGTGCGCTCGACCCATACTTGTTTGTTAGGATTAAACGCACACACGAAACTGAACACACACACGAAAGCAGTAAACGAACACGAGGATTTAACGTGGTTCGGTCTAAACTGACCTACGTCCACGGGTGGCAACTAGGTATATCTTTATTGAGTGACCAAATATTACAAGTACATAATGTTGTTTATATAGAGACTGAACTAGGGTTAGTAAATTATTATGCAAGAAATCTAAACCGGGCCGGGCTTGGGCCCGACCGCCCACACCCGTCTCCTCTTTTGACTTCATATAATAAACCGGGCCAACAAGGCCTACGAACCCAACAATCTCCCACTCGGAGGCCTTGAGTACTCTCGTCTGCACTCCTGATTGTACTTCTGTAATCTGAACATTAAACTTCTTCTAGTTGCCACCGCCTTCTCATCAATTAACCTGAAGGCCCGTTGAAGCTCCCCGGAGCTCCAACACGTCAGTCATGGCTGAAACTGCCCCTGACCCGTTCTCTGTCCCTACCGGCTCCCACTGTAACGAACTACCGGATTTTGAGATAACCTGAGAACAAACACTCTCCATATTCAGCAAGTAATTCATTGGAGAGACTTTTACAGCTGGAATACTGGTTTTCTTAATCCACTGTCGACCTGGAACTGTAACTGAAACACGACCTGTGCTCCCACTGTCACGATGTCCCCCAACTGATTTAACCTTCCTAGCTCGTTCATCCTGAATCTTCACTTTGGCTCTGGGTTTGTTACTTGCAAAACGAACCTTCTTCTGCCCACGAGATTCTGTGAACCGGACTTTGTCTTTCACCAAAACTGGATCCACTCCTTTCGGTGACATATCGACCATATACAACGAACCCATTTTCTTGCCACGAGCAACCACGAGATTCCCTTTGACTACTTTCCACTGCCCATTCCCGAACTTAACATCGTGCCCCTGGTCATCCAACTGCCCAACTGAAATCAAACGTTTCTTCAAACTTGGAATAACCCTCACGTCTTTCAAAGTCCAAGAAGTACCGGCTGAAGTTATCAAATCAACGTCTCCCATACCCGTAACCTCTAAAATATCATCATTCGCTAGTCGAACCTTTCCAAAATTCTCAAATTTAAGATTCTTCATCGTTTCACTACAGTGAGTGGCATGAAACGATGCACCAGAATCCATCACCCAAGCATCAACGCTACTCTCAACACTACAAACCAAAGCCTCATCACTACTGACCCCGTCATCTGTGTCGTCTTCTGTAACGTTCACCTCTTTCTTACCATTCGGACACTGATTCCTGAAGTGTCCTTTCTCTTTACAACCCCAACATTCAATATCCTTACGAGTCTTAGACTGACTCCTCTTCCTGCTCCCACTGCCTCGCTGTTTTCCCCTACCTCTACCTTCTGTGACTAGCATATTGCCTGATGATTCACCTGAACTTCTGCGTCTTGAATCTTCTCCCAGAATCAGATCTCGAATCCCATCGAAAGTAATATTTGTAGACGAACTACAAACTGCAGTCACTGTTTGCGACCAACTGTCGGGCAAAGAGGATAATAACAAGAGGCCTTGAACTTCATCATCAAACTTAATGTCAACTGACACTAAGCGGGACAAGATCGAATTAAGATTATTGATATGAGTTGTAACTGACCCACCCTCTTTCATTCGTGTTGTCACTAGCTCTCGGATAAGATAGACTTTATTCGCTGCCGAAGGCTTTTCATACATGTTGGATAGCGCCTCCATCATACCACGTGCTGTGGTTTCTTTCATGATGTTAAACGCCACATCTTCCGACAACGACAATGTAATACAAGCCCTAGCTTTCTTGTCTAACTTCTTCCAATCTGCTTCTGACATCTTTTCTGGTTTTTCATCCTCAAACACTACATCCAAGTCTTTCTGACAAAGTAGTGCCTCAATCTGCATCTTCCACCAACCAAACTTCTGTCCGTCAAACTTCTGTATCGAAACCTTTCCGTCTTCTGCCATAACAATGACTAAAACGAAAAACTGGATAAAAAAACAGAGACAGACACAGCAACACGAGCCTGAACTTAACGATTGTTCAACTGAACTCTGTTAAACAATCAACCTATTTTAAACGTGCAGCGGAATAACGAACTGTAAATCAGAAAACAGAAACTTTAACCGAAACGATAAAACCTGACAAACGCGGTTGGCACTG
This sequence comes from Bidens hawaiensis, assembly GCF_021521415.1. Lineage (NCBI taxonomy): Eukaryota > Viridiplantae > Streptophyta > Magnoliopsida > Asterales > Asteraceae > Bidens > Bidens hawaiensis. The sequence goes on from NW_027504982.1 coordinate 118,038, forward strand.
GTTCTCCGTTTCTTTAACGCTTCTTCTGACTTAAAACTGTTCTTCAATGAAAATAGGAATCGATTCAACTGTTCTTAGCTCGTACTTTGCTAAACCGAAACTGATCAGAAAAAACGAACCAGCAGCTGCGGAACCCTAATCAGCGGCGGCGGTACTGTAGCGGCGGCGCGGTACTGTAGCGGCGGCAGCGGTACTGTAGCAGCGGCGGCGGCTGGATGGTTTGGCGGCGACTCGGCTGGTTCAACGTGTTCTTCGCGTGATCTGAACCTAAGCTCTAGATACCACTTGTTAGGATTAAACGCGCACACGAAACTGAACACACACACGAAAGCAGTAAACGAACACGAGGATTTAACGTGGTTCGGTCTAAACTGACCTACGTCCACGGGTGGCAACTAGGTATATCTTTATTTAGTGACCAAATATTACAAGTACATAATGTTGTTTATATAGAGACTGAACTAGGGTTAGTAAATTATTATGCAAGAAATCTAAACCGGGCCGGGCTTGGGCCCGACCGCCCACACCCGTCTCCTCTTTTGACTTCATATAATAAACCGGGCCAACAAGGCCTACGAACCCAACATTGTTTACCCTTATCTAAACTCGTTTACCCTTATGGCCTTATCTAAACAGGATGTTTTACATTATGTATAATATTAAAAAAAGTATAAGTTATATTTTGATGATAAGAACTCGTTTACTTGTATAAATTGTAAAATTGCTAGAAGTATAGCTGGGTATTTCTTATTTTAAGCTTGTTTCTGCAACGAAACCAACCAGACGTGTAATTAGCAACGGATCCCTCTAAGGTTATGGTGGGATATTATGCTCGGGGGATGTTGGGATATTATGTCCATTGAAATTCGTATTAGTCATAGTGAGAAACTTAGGCTGTGACTTTTGGTGATTATTTGTAATATAAGTTGATAAGTTTTTAACAACCTGATGTGGAAGCAAGGGATATATTTGATTTGAGATGACCCATTCTTGATAGTTAAATCTGGTCGTAGATAGTGTTTATTCCGCCTGATTGCCAATGTATGAAAGAACTAATTTATCTGTATAACATAATGGTCTGCAAAAATGCAAGGTTTATTATCTGGAAATTTTATGACATATATATCAACTGTCACTGCAGTATGAAAAGCAAGTAGGTTGTGGAGGTCAACCTGTGCAGCCCGGAAGTTTTATAGTTTTCATGTATTTTGTCCGTTATTCAGGTACTTTTTATAACTTAACATCTCTGTACCTAAAGGTTAAGTTTCTACCATATTAAAGCGGTTAATAGAGCGCGTCAAAACCAGACATGCAGGATGGGTAGCAGGTGATACTTTTTTTTTGGGTTATTTCCAACCCTCGTGACCCATCTTGTTTCCGTTATAACCAATCTTATGAATCCAACTGTTTTACTCGTTATGGTACGACCCAAGTTGTAACAGTAAATGTTAGAAGTTGAAACCTCTACTTGTAAGAAAACAGGTGCTTGATATGCCTTGCCTCTTTATCAACTTTTCATTCTGCCCGAACCTGTTTGACCAACTTTTAAACCAGCCTGTTTTGACTTCTGTATATGAACTAGTGTTGTAGAACTCGTAGTTGACCAAATTATTCAAAAACTTTGAAGGTTTTGACCAAATTTGACCCTTTTTTTCAATCAAAATTTGATTAACTTAAACCATTTTTTATTGGTACTGACCTTAGGTGAAGTCGAATTGGTAGGCCTCCAATTTCCGGTTAATCAGCGCCTAATCGTGATTTTTACAACGCGGATATAAACTGAAAACCGCTGTCAAAAACATTTTGGAGTTAAATATGGGTATAATTTGCATTTTTGTTTTGGTTTTAGGAAGGACGATAAACGTGCTTAGTTTTTGGTTATATGTAGGCGAAGATATTGAAAATGACATCTTTAAGACTAGTGGATTAAAATTAATATTAGTGATAGTTAACAATAACTAAGAATGTCTCTTCAGGAACTGTTGTCTTCGTGATTGTTTAGACGGTTTATAATAAAAGCTAGACTTGATCGTGCCCACCTTTGTTTCACTAAATATACCCCCTTCACCTCTATACGTGCACGTAACCTGTGTCCATAGATGTGTAATCACATTCTGTACGTTATCCCGCTCTCTATGCTCATGCATATATGTATCATCCTCTATAGGCTTGTATGCTGTATATATACGTCTGTGTTCTTAGAGGGTATGAGTTATGAGTCTTATGATAGTATATATGTGCTACATTAGTTATCCACTGCCACCACTTGCTCTAAACATAGATGTGTAAATGTGTAATTACAGTCTGTACGTTACTGCTCTCTAAATGCTCATGTATATACGTAATCGTCCTCTATAGGCATGTATGTTGTATCTATACGTATGTACTCTTAGGGGGGTATGTGTTATGACAATATATATGTGGCGCATTACTTATCCACCGCCACCGCTCCAAAAAATAGATGTGTAATTACATTCTTTATGTCATATTGCTCTATGAATGCTGATGTATATACGTAATCGTCCTCTATAGGCTTGTATATAGTTCGTATGTCTGTATTCTTAGGGGGTTATGAGTTATGACAGTATCCACGTGTGCGTTGATTATCCTCCGCCACCACTCGCTCCAAACCAGTGTCGGACTTTTGATGTGGTGGTGTGCCACTACTTGCGTCACTCTGCAACCATCTTTGAGGGCGAGTTATCTTGTTGAGCCACGAGCATGCTCAAGTATTATACGAGTCGAGGCTGAGCTCAAAATTTGTAATGGAGTAGATTGAGTTGAGCCGAGCTGGCTTGTGGATATTTGGATGAACTCGTGCGTGAATGATGGTGTATCTTGCATCTTTTTTATACTTGCGTCTAGTATGCGCCAATGATGGAGAATGAATATTATTACTTTAAAACTAGTTTTGAAGCTTTCTGAAAGTTCATTATATATTGATCTTGATTTAGGTGAAAATATAAACGAAAACATGTTCTTAATTTTGGTGAAAATATAAACCAAAACATGTTCTTAACTTGGGTGAAAATATGAACCAAAACATATTTTAGTTGTGATGTTATAAATATCGAGTGAAAAGTGAAAATGGTGCGAGGAAGAAGTGGTGTTAGCCAAGGCTCAGGTCAATACATTGGAAGTCCTGGTACTCGGGGAACATCGACCTTCATCATTTTTGGGTGCTGTTCAAACATTTCAAATGATCGACTCTCAGGTCGGGAAGCAATGCCCATCAAGTAAGCTCAAAATGGGTGGACATGAACATGAAATTAACGGATATACAACAATTTTTATGAGCCGGTGAAGCGGTCAATCGAATTAGGATGCGTACAATGTGACGTTGAAAGAACATACTAGCAACAAATGCTATGTTCTCATGGGTACCGAGTATTAGCAAGCTACCAATAGACCGAGGACCACAAACTCACAATATGTACTCTTATTTATTTTGCTATTTAACTAATATAATGAAAGTAATATTTATTTTATTATTGTTTATGTATATTTATAATAAACATTGGTTGAGTTGGTTTGTGAATGAGAACGGTCTTAAATAGTTAAATAGGGCTGAGCACGGTTCGGTTCGGTTTTTAGGTAAAACCGAAACCGAAGTCCTTGGTTTTTTAATATGCAAACCGTTCGGTTTTAGTTTTTCGGTTTTCGGTTTTAGTTCGGTTATAGTCGGTTTTTCTTTTCCAATTATGTGTAGACATTGCAAAAAATTTTAAAAATGAAGATGATGAGTTTAAGCTTGTAATAATGTATTTGAGTACCACAAATATATTAAATACAAAAAACAAAAATTGACATACGTTACATGGAATCATACGAATAAAAAATTGTTAGAGTAGTAAAATTTAAAATTCAACAAAGTTTTTAATACAAAAATCAATAAAAGTTTAGTCATAATCTATATTCATCATTTTGTTCATCTTTAATGTTTAGTCTCAGTCTTCATAATCTTCATCACCATTAATCCGTTCGGTTTGGTTTTTTTTTGTTTTTTTAAAAATGGAAAACCGAACTGAAACCGAAAATTCATTTTTTCAAAAATACAAAAAAAATAGCCGTCAGTTAATGTCTCGGTTCGGTTAATTCGGTTTTCTGCTCATCCCTGGTCTTAAACCAAAGAAATGTTAACATATTGTAACCCATAACTTTTATTTAGTTAAATCATTAACCTCGAAACTTATTAGCATGGTAACCTTCAACTTCCATTAAATATACCAATTAATCCCTAACTTTTTAATACGGCAACCTTCCTTGATGTTCCATTAAATTACTCAAATAACCCAAAAAGTTTTTAATATGGTGCAAACTCATATCATTCATACCATAACGACCCGAACCGATACTATCTGAGCTCTCATCACGTCCCTACCGCAACACCCATTTATTAATCGCGTAAGTTAACAGGATTTTTTTTTTGAAAGACCAAATGCTATGAAACCGAAAAAAGGGACTACTTACAAGACACAAGGAGCCCAACTAACAAATAAAGTAAAAGATACATTATCCTACCATTCGACATTTAAATTGGAATATTGATGAAACTGAATCTGCACCAGTCCTCCCACTTTAAATTTGTTATTTTGCTCCGATACTTTATCCACAAAAAATATGCTAATGTGATGTCGTTCACCATCTTTGACAACACGAATGAGACGTATTGGATCACAAACAGATACATCCAATACGTGTAACATATCCCTTGTCATCTGCAATCCACCATATTCAACATGAGTTCAAATTCTTCATATATCAATTATCAATATATTTCCATACTTATACATGCACATATTTTTGTAGCCAACACATCTCTAATTATTATCATCATCATTAATAATAATAATAATAATGTTTCGAAACTTCTAGTGTTTCACGAGAAACAAGCTTCAAATTCTTTATTCTTTAATAAATTTCAACACAGACAACACTATTAAATGGACGCTACCAGACGTTCACAAACACTATTGAACGAGCGCGACCTCCATCCCTGTTCGTCCGTTAAGCTAACCGAACAAAGTTTTTCTGCCTGTGTCCGGTTCGTTTATAAACGAACGAACATAAACAAATTTCCCACCATACAAACAACCAAACAAACGTCCAGTTCGCTTACCGCCCTACTCATCATCTACTATCCATCGATGTATTCAACATACACATATTTTTGTGGCCAACACACCTCTAACAATAATAATAATAATAATAATAATAATAATAATAATAATAATAATAATAATAATAATAATAATAACTGTACAGAAACCGTTACATTCCACAGCCTCAAACCACCATTACTTCTACCTTCACATTCAACTCACTCATCAGTAACTGACTTCATCTTCTCCATACTCACCACCACCGCAACCGCAACCGCATCGTTCATCGACGCCACAACTGGCCGGAGAATCAGCTACTCCGACGTGAAGCTCTTCGTACGGAACCTCGCCACGTCACTCCGTCAACCGCCGTTGTCTCTCGTTAAAGGTAATCTGCTTTAATTATATTATCTCCCGTAACTGTTCGTATATAGCTTACGACGATTTTGTATCTATCGCTGTGTTTCAATCGGTGTTGATTATCGGATCGGATGAGTTCGGATCGGTGATGACGTCAGCATCGACGCGTTACAGTCCGGTATATACCACGAGACGATTATACGGCTTGTATAGGGGTTATACCAGCAGTATAGGTATAGTGTTGGTCATCAAAGGCACAAAACTGTTTTTGTATTAAAGAAAGGATCAAACCATCACATCTTACAAAGATACTTAAACCACCTATTTATACTAAAACATACAACATAAAATCTGCATTATCTTAAACTAACTTGTACAACTAGTTGCAAGCTACAACCTTATCTTCCTAGATATGCTAACCTTCATTATTTTAACTTATCTAATATAACAACTTGACACACAAATTGTTTACCTTACCTATTACAAAATTACCCTAGGTTAAAAGCTTTAACAGTAGTAAAATACCAAGGGTTGAGGCTGACCCGTTTCATAACCTGTGAACATAACGATGATGTCTAACAATCACCCCTCTAATCGTTTAATGTTCACACTGCCCTTCACAACAATGTCGAATCATCGTCTTCCCGAGCCAACTAGACTTTATCCCGGACTCCAACCTTTACTCTGGTCACATCCAAAGTCTTCACTTGACTCTTCTTGATTTGACCTTCGCTACCCCAGTACGCTAGCTTCTTCCTGAGTTGTAAGCCACACGCTATCAACCACCAACCAGAAGACAAGCCACCCGCTTTTCTGTCTTCCATGCCGCTAAACGAAAGCAACCCCGCTGATACATTTTTCCTGCACTATCTAGTTGGAACACTTCTGCCAAAAGAACCAGTCACCTGCTGTTCTTGTCCTTGGCGAAGAAGAAATCGGGTCAAAGATACCTTTATATATTTTTTTTCTTGGCGTCCCTAATCCTTCTATTCAACCATGTTCCACTCCAACATCCTCTTTCTCACTGCTTTGACCAATCCACTGGATCTTTCACTGATCCTACTTGCTCCGCTTTATCCTCACAAACCTCCGGTCACAAACCTGCTCCATGCAGATTGTTGGTTGTTGTCTACTTTCTCTCGACTACAACCTCACTCAGATTCTGATCACTCGCTGAACAGAAACTACAACTTGACTTAGGCCTTCTCCTTCGACAGTTGTTCCACACAACCAGTCCGACTCAGTTGTTTCACACGACTAAACTGTCTCACGCACACCTTCTGGAAGCTGTTCACAGCCCCTCCGATTTTTCCAGCAGCTTTCACAGTTCGATCTGTCACAGATCGACTTCAGCAGCCTCAATCGACCACAACAAGGTTTTCTGATGACAATCTTTTTCACAAACGATCTGTCACAGATCGCTTCTTCAAGAGCCCCTGAACTAGTCACAGGTTCTAGGTTACAAACGATCAATCACAGATCGCTTCTTCAACAACCCCTGAACCAGTCACAAGTTCTGGGTTGGGTGGTAGTCGCCCTCTTTTTTTTTCTTCTCGAACAGCCCTTCGATCTTGCAGCTCTGATACCAATTGTTGGTAATCAAAAGACACAAAATTGTTTTGTATTAAAGAAAGGATCAAACCACCACATCTTACAAAGACACTTAAACCACCTATTTATACTAAAACATACAACATAAAATCTGCATTATCTTAAACAACTTGCACAACTAGTTGCTAGCTACAACCTTATCTTCCTAGATATGCTATCCTTCATTATTTTAACTTATCTAATATAACAACTTGACACACAAATTGTTTAGCTTACCTATTACAAAATTACCCTAGGTTAAAAGCTTTAACAGTAGTAAAATACCAAGGGTTGCGGCCGACCCGTTTCATAACCTGTGAACATAACGATTATCTCTAAGATACAGAGTTTTGTCATTTTGTGTCGGAGTGTGTCAGTTTATATTTTCTCGTATCGTATAGGCCCTATACAAGCCGCTATATGACTCGTAAAGGCTTTTAAGTTGGTTATAAAATAAAAGCATGTAATTTAAAATTACATATTTTGCTCCATACTAATTAAACGCCTACGAACAGCATGACCATTTCGGGGTACCGACTTTATCTCCATACATGTCTCTTGAAACGCCGATACCTCGAGATACTCCTGTTGTATGTAAGTTGTTTAATTAATATAGAGCAAAATGTATTTTTAAATTACATTTTTGTTATTTTGTAACCATGACAGCTGTTATTTTTTATATTTTGTATTTTTCTTAAGTAAAAAAAATCTGCCTATACGAGCCAAGAAGCCTATACGACTCGTATAGGGGTTATACGACCTGTATTGACTGCATCATCATCTTCCCTCTCAGTCATATGAGGCCTATACGAGTCGTATAGCCCGTATACGAGCTGTATACAACTGTAAAGACACCACGGGGATGGTGGTTAATATAACATCCATTTTGAACATACAAAGGTATAAAAAGGAGGCCCCCGTTAAAATAACATCCTGGGTTTAAGTACAGACATGATTTGGTGAGGGATGTTCTGTGCGATGTTTTTAAACGGGCCGAAATTTCGGTTAAAAAGGAGGCCCCCGTAAACTTTCTTACGGATCCTCTTGAAGGAAGATCTACTTTACGACCGGCCGATATTTTTGTTTTTGGGTGGGTAGGGGGTAAACACGCTTGTGTGGATCTCACAGGAGTGTCCCCTCTTGTTGGTCTTAGGGAAAATGGTTTTGTAGCAGGCCAGGTAGCATTGAAGGCGGCATCGGGCAAGATTGTTAAACACGAGAAAGCTTGTTTGGTGAATCAACACGTGTTTATCCCCATCGCCTTTGACACATTTGGTTTCTTAGCTCCGGATGCTGTGGACCTTCTGAACAGAGTTCAGAAAGTCGAGCATAGTAATTTATCGGCCCATAAGAGCCAAAACTTTGTTTTTAGTATAATTGGATTTGTTATCCAAAAGATGGTTGCGGCGCAACTTGTTGCCCGCTTACTTGCCACTTCATTGTAAATCGTTTGGTTGTTTTTTTAATGATTAAATGACTTCAAAAAAATGTATAAATATGACGCATGAAATACATGAATTGTAGGTACATCCGCTTTCATTCTCTCTCATAACTGTTCATACGTTCCGATTTTGTATCTATCATTGTTTTCAATCGGTGTCGTCGTGTCTTCGGCGAATCCTGCCGGTTCGGTTCACGAGATCTCATGGCAGATCCAGGTTTGTAAACCGGCGGTTGTGTTCGCCGCCGCGGACGCCTTATCGAAGGTTCGGAAGGTATTGGAAACCGGATTTAACATTCCGATAGTTGTAATCGAGTCGGACAAGTTCGAATCGATGATGACGTCATGATCGGTACGTGATGACATTAGCGTCAACGTTTCGCAAACGGAAACCGCAGCGGTTTTGTACTCGTCAGGTACTAGATTAGGTGGTTTTACAAAAATAAAAGTGGTTTTATGCGACTGTCTAAATTTTAGGTGCTTTTAGGAATTTGCTACCTCAGATTACGGATTATGATGACACATCAGCTAACTTTTTCAAGGGGAAGTCCAAGTCATGGATTGCTACTTGGAAAGTTAGCTGATGCGTTCTCATAATCCGTTATCTGAGATAGCAAATTGCCTAAAATCACTTAAAATTTAGTCAGCTACCTAAAACCGTTTTTATTTTTGTAAAACCACCTAATTTAGCAACAAAAAAAAAATCTCAGGTACGACGGGGAGCACGAAGGGAGTGAGGTTAACGCATCGGAATCTGATGTCATCAGTCGCTGGAGCGATAACCGGACGGAAATCTAGAGTTTATCCGGCAGTGTGTTTATGTACTGTGCCGTATTTTCATGTTTACGGATTCACGTTGTGTATTAGGACAGTAGCAAGTGGTGAGAGTTTGGTGTCGGTTGCTAGGTTTGATTTACGGATGGTGGTGACGTCAGTTGAGGCGTTTAATGTTTGCTATTTGGCAGTGGCGCCGCCGGTGGTGGTGGCATTGGTGGATGGGAGTAATGAGGAGGTGGTGAGTGGAAGCTGGTCGAGATCGTTGGAGACTGTGTTTAGCGGTGGAGCGCCGTTGAGGGTGGCGATTATTCGGAAGTTTAAACAAAGGTTTTCGGATGTGGCGTTGGTGCAGGTTGGTACTTCGAATGATATCTCAGAGCATTCAGAGCAGCATCTCCTTTCTCTTTAATTACATTAAAAACACTAAATTTTCTCTCTATTTTCAATTAAATAATATTTTTTATACTTTTACCACTTTAAAAAAAAACATTAAGAAACTGTAAATAGCAAATAGTGTTTCTCCAAATTTGCTGATCAACAAAAGTTTTTTATCTCCTTCAGTCACAATAACTTACAACCACTCTACTCTATATAATATAGAGAACATATTCAAAATAATATAGAGGCCCGATCTGCTGAGAATGATGTTACTTGGTAGATATTGTTACTATAATTATATTTTACAAATGTTTATATTGCCAAAAATAATAAATAATCAATTTTTTAAATGATTGTATATATTTAGTTATTAAAAAAAATAATGGTCCTTTCTAATATATTGTAGTGGTAGAAAGCTTGAGTTTTTTTTAATGGAGACCCAAATTCAAACCCCACTTACAACACTTTAGAGGGGGCATGGATGTCTGGGTGCTCAATAAAGGAAGACTGAAATTTTTGTGATCTCCAGTTCGATCTTGAGAGCGTCCGAGTTTTACCACCAGTGGGTTTTTGGGCGGGTGGGTTTTCCTCGGAACTAGGGACAACTTGGAGGTGACTAAGGGCTCCGCACGGCTAGGTTGGGCTAGCTGGCGGTGCCCTTTTGCCATTGAGTCACCGCATTCTAAGCAATTTTCTGTTTGTTGGCCGTGAAAAAAAAAGAATAATGAAAGAAATAAATATCTCAAAAAATCTGGTAAAAAAGTCATCTGTCATCATGTTTTTAAAGTTATTTAATTCTTAAATATATATCTTATTATTTAATGAAACAATAAATTGATAACTAATATTAACTACTAAAATTTCCCGTACGATGTGGTGGGAATTCAACTTAGGTCGTTACCGGTTCGTTAAGGTACTTGCTCTTAATATCGCAACCTAAAGAATATCGGTACGCGTTTTACATCGATTGATAACCTTGGAAACGAATAAAGTCATGATACACCAAAAGGATATTGACACTTGTTTTATATTGGTCGAAAACTATAAAAATGAATACTGGTACCTTGTTGGTATTAGCTAGGTTCATCACAAATTTATATCGTAATGTAGAGAAAAAAAAAAGCATACTTGCGTATTTAGTTTTTTTTTAAATCAAAATTAAAAAATAAGACCTTTGTGGCTTAATTTCCATGTTAGTGCTGTATTGAACCTTGAGTTTCCATCTCAAGTTAGTAATAAAATTTACTTAAACATGTATGTAAATATCAAGGATTGACAACTCTTATAACCTTAAAGGAATGAATAACATGTAGAGGTTGGAAAACGGAAGAGAACCTAGACAATTCCGATGTCGGTTGACATGACCACAACCGATCTAACCCAAAAGTTTAGACGTCGGGTTATTAGAAATCTAAACACCGAAAAACAATGACGCTGTCAAGAAAAACCTTGTGTCCATCATTGATTGCAATACATATGAATGATTATGTAAATCCTATATTTTTCTAGTTAAAATTATTTTGTGCTTAAAGCATTTTCTTGTTAATATTGTGTAAAAAATTTTATAATTGCTTGATAACCAAGTGATGATTATATAAATACTAACCAAGTGATGTTTATTTAGTCTAAAATTTTACCTCGAGTAAAGACACATTCATTTAGTCTAAAATTTTACCTCTAAGTAATATGTTGAAAATTGTGAGAATCTCATATGTCACTAATATATAGTAAATGGAAAATAATTAAAGTTACGTGAGAGAAAAAGTGAGATGGTTACCTAAGTATGTTGTGTATCACACTTAAAGCAATGCATACAAGCATATTATACGGTTACAAAGTTCTCAACATATTATTTATTGGCTGTGAAATAAGTGCACCTCTCTCTATATTGATTTTTTTTTTAAAATGAGGTAAAATAAAGGTAGAAATGTTTTATGGTCGGTTAGTATAATGATAAAAGAATTGAAGTCTCCCTCTACGCTACTTTTAGAATATTTTTAGACATGGGACTTTGGCAATAGTAGTTAGGGGTAGTTAAAAGTTATCAACCGGATAAGACTGAACCAAGTGTATAATGAATCTAACAGACAATAATAGGATTTAATAAATAGTGAAGACTGAAGGTTTAGCTGAACCGATATAGGGCCGGTCATTTATAGTTCATGTCTTCAAGGTCTTCGAGTTGAATTGGCCTAGACTCGGTTGACCAATCGGACATGTTAAAGCATTCATGCCCATTCTTTTTATCAATCAAAACCTTAAAATATAAGTAAAAAATTCAAGATTTTGATCTTAATTAACACTCCATGATGAAATTTGTGAGTGCAAGAAATAGAAAAAATGTAATAAAAATTAATAAACATAAATTAATTAACTAGATAGAGATAGAAATGAATAATGAAATACAATGAGCTTTTAACTGATTAACTACTTTTTTGTGTTAAATGTTTGTTTTAGTTAAATTACAAGGATGAATTGAGAATGAGTTAGTCCAACGTATATGTGGTTAGACCATTTTATTTTTATAAACTATTTTTTATTTTACAACTTTGAAATCATACCAAATGATTCATTAATGTAGGCATTTAACCGATGAAATAAGCCATCACAACTTTTCACGGAGCATCATTACAGTTTGTATTAATAACTGCCATAAACACTATAGTTACATAAGTTTTGCTACGGCTGCTTCAGTTGATATTGACTAACTGTTTTGGTGCCGAAGAACAAAGTTGGGACATATAACATTTTTAGTATCGAAGGACAAAGTTGGTTCCGATCAAACACTTTGGTTTTAGTTTTGATACTAAAGACCAAATTTGATATAAATGGTTAAGTTAATTATGACCACTAATTTCAAGCAACTTTGTGATTCTAAAACAACTTCCAATGCATAACAAAATATAGGTTGCTGCCCTTTAACCCTACTATTTGGGGCAATACTTCCAGGCCCTCGTTGTTCATTGTCCTTAGCCCACACCGAGGGGCATTACCATTAAAAAATAGAACGGACTTAATCAAATGTGTACTCCGCACTTCCTGACTTGTATCAATGTATATTATACTTTCTCATTTGGTCTTAAATGAATCTCAATTACCAAATTTGTTCACCATGGAACCTCAATGTATATTACATGATTTCCTTAGAATATATATTTCTTTAGAGAAATTGTTAAAATATATTAACAAAACACATTTTTGTTTTCTTTTTGAAATTTTAAAAAATAGAGTTTACTTAACTTGGCAAAATTTGGGTCAAAATGACTTTCTTGGTCAGCTATACGTGATGAACTAAACCGATACCAGTTGAGCAAAATAGGTATCACTGTTGGTGTTATTAGGGCCGGTGTCGGTATTTATTTTTGTTGTTTTCTATTGATATAAAACATGTGTTGATGGTCCTTAACAATATATGTACTAGTGTTGGTATTATCAAGGCCAGTATTAGTTTTCATTTATATGGTTTTCAGTTGATGTAAACTCAGCCCTAACGTGCGAGAACGTTTACTAGTTTATCTACAACAAGTAAATGACACCCTCAATTATAAACTAAGTAATAAATCATCACAAGTGAAAATGTAATCCTCAGCATTCACAAGTGCACTTATGTCTAATGTGATTGCTTTATGGTTACTTGATGTTCATTAGACATACGGATTGACCGAAACCACAGCTGCAATCTCACGAGCTACTAGTCCATACAAGAGCACCATAGTAGGCTCGGTTGGCCGTCTCATAGCTCATTGTGAAGCAAAGATAGTTGATCCCAACACCGGGGTTAGTTTGCCTCCAATGAACCATGGTGAACTATGGGTTAGAGGTCCATCCATTATGAAATGTAAAAGATATAGGAAAGTGTGTATAAATGATATCAAATTGTTCAACTATTTAATATCGGTATATATATTGATACCACTAGATCAAAGGCCGGCCCGTTTCTCTTACGAAATCTTTTTATAAATGAACGCACACATATACTATTTGAATGCCTTTGAAATACACTACCCTTGTTTGTTAACTCATTTAATAGTAAAATTACAACTTTTTGGTAAACTTCTATCTAAGAGCATGTTTGGGATTGAGTTTGAAAAATGCTTATTGGCTTTTTAAAAAGCTAGGATTTGAGGCTTTTGGAAAAATGCTTTTTAACCATTTTAAAAAACTAAAATAAAAAAAAAATTGTGATTGCCAAACACTTTTTTAACTTATTGGCTTTTTGAAAACACCGATAAGCCAATAAGTATTTTACAAACTCAATCCCAAACATGCTCTAAAAGTCAGTTTTAATTTGAGTGATCAGGGTATGTTGATGATAAACAAGGTGTTAATACAATGGTGGACTCGGAGGGATGGTTGAGAACCGGGGATCTTTGTTTCTTCAACAATGAAGGATTCTTATTTGTTGTGGACCGGCTAAAAGAGTTGATCAAGTATAAAGGTTATCAGGTACATTTTGCCGCCTGTATATAATCTTTATACGACATGTAGAGGTGGCAAAATGTAAAGTTCCCATATATACACACCTAGGATTTTGGTTTCCCGACAAGTAGTAAAAACACACCCATAAAGATGATAAAACGTACAAATAAACAATCTATGAAAAATTACCAGGTTTGAATTTAGCTTCCAGTGATTCTTACCTTATCCCACTTTAGCATGAATTCAGTGGCGGATCTTGTACACATTATATGGGTGGGACGGAGGATCTTGAACAATAATTTGGATGGGCAAGACGCAACACATATAAACATTTTTTGACTTTTTCGGAAAACTTACACTACTAAGAAAAAAAATGGGTGGACCAAGGCCCGGCCTAGCCCACACAAAGATCCGCCAATGGGCATGATATTGACGGGGTTATGTGAATGCAAGTACCGCCAGCCGAATTGGAACAAATTTTGCATTCACGCCCTGACATTACTGAAGCGGCTGTTATTCCGTAAGCATTTCATTTCACTACTTAATCTTAATGTCCACATATAATTAAAAAAAATAATAATATGATAATATGATGTGTGATTTTGCAGGTATCCAGATGAAGCAGCAGGGCAAGTCCCCATGGGGTTTGTGGTTAAAAGAAGAGGAAGCAACATTAATGAAACACAAGTGAAAGATTTTGTGGCTAAACAGGTTGGATTTTTAATAGTTTATTAAATTTTGTTTTGAATTAACGGGATAAAATCACCAAATATCAATCAAATTTCTTTATTCTCCTAAGAGTAAACTGTGGTTTTCGTGATTTCGTCCATGTGGTTTGTCCAAATATGTGGTTTTAGTCCAATAATTTCAAATTTGCAATTTTCGTTCTTGTGGTTTCCTTTCACTTGCAATTAAACCCGAATTCATTAACCCCGTTAAGTCTGGTTGTTAAACCCATCAGCGTGCCCCTCACGTGAGGGGCAGTTTTGTCCTTTTTCTCCCCAAATAAACCCTAGTCCTAATGCGCAAGCCCCTCACGTGAGGGGCAGTTTTGTCCTTTTTCTCCCCAAATAAACCCCAGTTCTAATGCGCAAGCCCCTCACGTGAGAGGCTGGGGTGTATTTGGGGTAAAAAAGGACAAAACTACCCCTCACGTGAAATCACTCGTATTTTTTTTTCCTTACATTTTTTACGATTAACACATGCTCTAATCTTACTACGAAATCTGCACTTTTGTCCGTTGGATCCACTGAACCTTCAAACACATGTCAAAGACGTATTTCCAACACACCTTGATACTGCTAAGCCGCATGCACTTTGGTTCACTGTTAATGAAACTCTTGATAATTGTTTAAAATAAATAACCTAAGTGTAGCAATTATGAAACTTGATTACATTCCCTAATTTAACTGCTAAACTAATATCAGTTGAACAATTGAACTAGGTAGCACCATACAAGAAACTAAGAAGGGTTTCTTTTGTAGATTCAATTCCAAACCCGGAAAGGTACTGAGGAAGGAGTTGATCAAGATGGCTGTCAATTCTAGGCTTTAATTGGTGTTCGGTTGACGGGTATGAGAAAGAAAACCGGGTATAGGTATCATCATTCTTGATAGTTCTTGGTAAATGAGTATATAGTCAAGCTTATGTATTTGCTACATGCTTATAGTTTTTTGGTTTTAACTTTTAAGCTATGCTGTAAGCATAGTTATACATTACACATGGATAAACAGGTTCTCAAGGGACATCTTGATGGTAAAGTGTCTATTTTATTCGAGTATAGCATATTATTAGCATGGTATTATTATGACATATTGAATATTATGATTAGCTCTAATAACCATTTTTATCCACAATTTTTTATAGTTAATAACATTTATAATTAGTTATAAATAAGTTAAAATAGTTTATAACACCTAGGAAATTAGACTATAGTGTTTTAGAGAAATGAACTGTAGTACATTAATAATACCTATGAAATTAGACTATATTTTAGTAGGATCATGCAATCTCAATCCAAACCGGTTTTCGACAATTTATTTGGTCGATACAATTTATATCTATCTCCAGGTTAGAGATTCAATGCCTATCAAAAGCTACATAAACTCGAATATCATCAAAAGTTTTTGGTCGTTTTAAAGGTTTCATAGCACGGTTGATTCGGGTTATACTGTATAACATAGTGTACAATATTATGTTATACATAGAGGTGGCAATATGAGTGGGTTGGGTTGGATTTGGGTGATGGGTTAAGATAGGTTTGGGTCAGGATGGGTATGGGTCAAGATGGATTTTTAAAATAGATGGTTAGGATGGGTATGGGTCAAGATGGGTAAAGTTAATCCATCTTGACCCAAGTAAAGGTTAAAATGCAAAGAGTTTTAAAAACCCCTCAAAAAGATATTCAAAAATTTTAATAAAAAAATAATAACTCAAAATATAAATAAAAAACGCAAAAACTAAAATAACAAAAATGTCTCTCACGTCGTCCTCGTTCATTAAAATAAAACTCAGTTTCGTGTCGGTTCAGGTTCGGTTTTTTTTGTTCATTTTTTCTTTTTTTTCGTTTCGGTTTCAATGTTTTCAGTTTTTGTTCAGTTTCGATTTCTCGGTTTTATTCGGTTTAGGATGGGTATGGGTCAAGATGGATAAAGTTAACCCATCTTGAACCAAGTAAAGGTTAAAATATAAAGGGTTTCAAAAACCCCTCAAACAATATTCAAAAAAATTAATAAAAAAATAATAACTCAAAATATAAATCGAAAACGCAAAAAGTAAAATAACTAAAACATTTCCCCGGTCTTCCTCGTTCATAAAAAAAATAAAAAATAAAAAAAACTCGGTTTTTTCTCAGTTCAGGTTCGGTTTTTTCAGTTTTTTTCGCTTCTGTTTTGCTTTTTTTTCATTTCGGTCGGTTTCGGTATATGTTCGGTTCGATTTCTCGGTTTCTATTCGGTTCCGTGGGTTTTGTTTGAAATAAAATTGGATAAAGCTTGTTTTAGTCCATTCTAACCCATACGCAAACCCATTCTAACCTATAACCAAAAGTCACTAGTATTTTCCCAACCCATCTTGACCCTCTTGCAAAATTCGTTTGATCCATCCTGACCCATCTCAATTTTAAAAGTTATCCAAATTGACCCAAAACAACCCATTTGGGTTTGATTTGCCACCCTTAGTTATACAGTAAAACCCTACCGTACCTTACTATGCTGGTGGGACACAAAATGCAGGTGTAATTAGAAAAATACATATTTAAAATAATTGGAAAATATAATAAATATATATTACAAATATACCAACAACTTCAATGGGAATGATCCAGCCAGAAATGGTTACATACCTTTTGTCAAATGTTTTGCTGAACTCCAACCACTCATCGGGATTTTCAAGCAACGCTTGCGTTATCTTTTACCTAAAAAGCTTGAAACATTAACATAAGGGTAAAACTTGTTGTGTTCGATCATTCAAATAGTTTTATAAGGTGTTTTTATGTAACACGTTCGATAAACGGATGGAAATGATAAGTGAATACTGAATCGTATGGTCTTGAATCAAAATAGTCAAGTCTTCTAAATAACGATGGAAAATAATCACTTAGAAAACATTTTAAAAATAGAAGTTTTACAGTTTTCAAGAAACAAAAATAGTTAACGAAGGAGTAAACTGCGGTTTTCGTCTATGTGGTTTGTCTAAATCTACAGTTTTAGTCCAATAGTTTCAAATTTGTGATTTTCCTCCATGTGGTTTCATTTTACTTGCAATTAAACCCAATTCACTAATGCCGTTAAGTCTGGTTGTTAAACCCATTAACTTGTCCTTCATGTGAGGGGCAGTTTTGTCATTTTTCTCCCCAAATAAACCCCAGTCCTAATTCACAAGCCCTCTCACGTGAGGGGCCGGGGCGTATTTTGGGAAAAAAAGGGCAAAACTGCCCCTCACGTGAAGGACACGCTAATTGGTTTAACGACCAAACTTAACGGGATTAGTGAATTCAGGTTTAACTAACAAGTGAAATGAAACCACAAGGACGAAAATCGCAAATTTGAAACTATTTGACTAAAACCGCAGTTCACTTTTAACGAAATAATTCCTAGTTATTAATCCCAAAAGGCCTCTATTAATAGTCATTCATATTAGCCTATTAGGTGTAATATTATGGTTTTGATATACATTTTCGAAAGAATGGATGACGAACCGGAGGCCACCCAAATATTCATATATTTTCATTAGGTCGCCCTATGGATCGTGTTTCATTTAATATGAACATTAACGAAAAAACATGTTGAATGACGAAAATACCCTTGAAACTGCAAGAACACACCTTAGTTGTAACATTCAGCTTAGAGGACTCTTTAAGAGGTCATAGTGTCCATAAGCATGATAAAGAACACTGACTGGATTCTCCTTCCCGTATTCTTGTCCATATTCCGCTATAACTTTAAACGAATTTGTCCTTTTATCTCGCATATAAACAGTTATAGGCACCCTGTACACACATTAAAAAAACAAACATATCAAAATCATTTTACTTGTGCTTTAACATAAGGGGTGCAAATGAGCCGAGTTGTCCGACCCACCAACGAGCTGCCTGAGCTCGAATCAATAAAAAGTTCGAAATGAGCCAAGTTTTTTTGAGTGCAAGGGGAGCCTGAGCCACAAATAAAGGTCGTTTAGTTATCGAGTCCGAGCTCAAGCCTTGTGTATTTATAAGTTTTGCCTATTTTGGACTTCAATGTATAAGTTTTGCACAGGACAGTCAAGCTTGAGCTGAGCTATGTCGTTTAAGTTTTTCTCAAAATATATAAAAATAACTAAAAACAAATACAAATATATTTTGGACTTCTATGTATAAGTTTTGCACTGCACAGCCAAGCTTGAGCTGAGTTATGTCTCGTTTAAAGGTTTTTCTCAAAATATATAAAAATAATTAAAAACAAATACAAACTAAATAATACATAATCAACAAGCCGAGCCTGAGCTTGAAAAAACAACTCACGGACCAAGCTCGAGCTTGAGAAGAAGAACTCGAAACGAGCCGAGCTCTAGCTCTCGTAAGTCAAATTAGAGTAATTTTGAAGTGCATTAAGGTTTTGACATTATGGGAATACATGCTTTGTAAATAACTAAATACCTTTTCTAGTTGTGATTTAAACATGGCAAGTAACATGTAGAGTTGCATCAAATTAAATTCTTTAAGCATGTTAAGAGATTAGTACATTACACATGGTGATTTATAAGTATTTCAGAGAAAATAATTCAGAATGCATACTTAAGGACATGTGATGACATCAGCAGCTCTGGTTCACCGCCCCAAACATGTGATCGTTGCATATGTGACACATAAGTCTCAAATTCACCTTCAAGAAACCTAAAAAACAATCACAAAGTTACCGATGTATCCACTAATGCGCGTTTAAAAACGTTCATGCCGCTGCATTTGGTCCACAAGATTCGTCATTAACAACAGAAGTTTTGTATATAAACATATATGATTAGTAATCATACACTTATGTTGAACTAAGTGTCTTATCACAAATTGCAGTTGTTTTGGGTCAAACGAATCAGGTTTTAATCTAAAAGAGATTATAAACATATGTAATAAAGTTTGGATTAAAACACTAATCACTATCCAAAAAATTGTCTTACCATTCGGTTTCGGACCGTCTCTTAATCAACTCTTTCACAACCTATCAAATGAAAACACTGATCACTATCCAAAAAGATTGTATGTATCATCACATGAACTACAAAAGCACATATAAAGTACATATAGAGTGAAGTCAATCAAATGGGAAAAAAAGAGCAAGGTTAACATAAATTAAGAGCTACAGTTTATGGGGGAAAAAAAAGGTTAGCAACTTAACATAGATTAAGAGCTACAGTTTTAACTCTGAGAATCATTTAGACTCGCTTCAATCTCTACATGTTAAATAGTGTTCCTGTAGGACCCAGGAGATCACGATTCAACCAACAATCAAGAACATAACAAAGAAGAATAACAAGTGATTAACTCGAAACACAAACTTTATTGATCGAACAAGACACGATATATGAAGAGCGTTGTTATAAGACACTTACATCGAACATCTATTTATAGGCATCATCATGGCGGTTAATTAACCACCTCTTGCGGTTAACTACCACGGCGGTTACATAACTACCTAGTAGTTATATAACTAACTTTATAACCGCTTAATATTTACATCAAGACCCCCTAACTACAAATGTTGCATAAAGCACCCTAAACCTTACTTTTTACTAATTACAAAATTACCCCGCAACATTTTATCAAACTTGATCACACAATTAAAGCCAACAGTTCCAAACTGATCACCAGGTTAAATCTGAAAAAGGTCTAGGTTGGATTTTCCCTTAAAAAATCACAAAATATAATCTAATCAGCTACAATTTACAATTCGCATAAACATATAGCACGATGCCATACGATCTTGTTACTTATTACAACAAACTAACATAAAATCAGTTTTGATTGTTTAATACCTTGGTTCTAAGATCATCAGCAAGTTCCTTAGTAACATTCTCCGTTGGAACTGGCCTTCCTGCTCTCAAACAGGCACCGTGTACAACAGATCGAAACAAGCATCTTCCATCTCCAGTTATGCCTATTCATAAAACAATTTCAAACAAAAATCGTTCATCTATGCTACTCGAAGAAGCATAAACCACATAACAAGCAATACATAATCAGTCCCACAGATCGGATACAACAGAACATACTAATCACACGGAAATTGCCAATTAACAATAATTTTCTAGGTTTTGACATGCATATGCGTGTTTATAAAACAATTTCAAACACAAATCGTTTATCTATGTTGCTCGAACAAGTATAAATCACATAGCAAACAATACGTAATCACTCGCATGTATCAGACTGAGCAGAGCGTACAGCAAACGATAATTAGCTAGGTTTTGGCATGAATATAAACAATTTCAAACAAAAATCACTCATATAAGCTGATCAAAGAGATATAAATCACGTAACAAACAATATGTAATCACTCGCTATATCAGACTGAACAGAGCGTACAGCTAACGATAATTAGCTAGGTTTTGGCATGAATATAATAAAATTCAATCAAATATCGTTCATATATGCACGTAACAAACAATACATAATCAATCGGATTGAACAGAGCATACAGCTAACGATTATTAGCTAGGTTTTAACATGATATAATAAAATTCAAACAAAATCGTTCATATATGCTGATCTAAGAGATATAAATCACGTAACAAACAATACGTAATCTCTCGCACAGATCGGAACGATAATTAGCTAGCTTTTGACATGAATATAATAAAATTCAATCAAATATCGTTCATATATGCACGTAACAAACAATACATAATCAATCGGATTGAACAGAGCGTACAGCGAACGATAATTAGCTAGGTTTTAACATGAATATAATAAAAATCAATTAATTATCGTTCATATATGCACGTAACAAACACTACATAATCAATCGGATTGAACAGAGCTTAATAATTAGCCTAGGTTTTGACATGAATAATAAAAATTCAATTAATTATCGTTATCAATTGAATTGAACAGAGCTTAATAATTAGCTAGGTTTTGACATAAATAATATAAATTCAATTAATAATCGTTATCAATCGGATTGAACAGAGCTTAATAATTAGCTAGGTTTTGACATGAATAATATAATATTCAATTAATTATCGTTAATAATTAGCTAGGTTTTTACATGAATAATTTCAATTAATTATCATTATCAATCGGATTGAACAGAGCTTAATAATTAGCTAGGTTTTGACATAAATAATATAAAATTCAATAAATAATCGTTATCAATCGGATTGAACAGAGCTTAATAATTAGCTAGGTTTTAACATGAATAATATAAAATTCGATCAAATATCGTTCATATATGCACGTAACAAACACTACATAATCAATCGGATTGAACGGAACGTACTGATAACACGGAAATCGCCAGAGAACGATAGTTTTCTAGGTTTTGACATGAACGTACGGAGTTGAAGCTTAATTATATGATGAAAATTGAAATTGAAGGAGAATTTGATTTTATTTACCTGAAGAGATGAGATGAAGGATGAGTGATTTGAAAGCTAAAAGTGGAATGCGATTGGAAGAGAATCGAATTCGATGTGATCGGTGTGTGAATCTTCTTCGTCTCGTGTACGGTTGATATTTGGGGGTGTTATTATTATTATTATTATTATTATGCAAAGTTTCAAATGAGCAGCGTTTGATTATTTTGGGTTTGGCGCTAAAGTATTTGGGTGCCCGCCTCTTGGTCGGGTTGCGGCCGGGGCATTAACATGTATTCAGTAATTCGGTTGGGTAGGGCTGTTCAAGAAATCCGAAATCTAAAAAACGAAATCCAAACTAAAATCAAAATCCGAATAACTAATTCGGATTTGGCTATAGATTTCAAAAAATGCTGGTTAGTTCGGATTATTCGGATATCCGAATAATCCGAATATATAGCATGTTATTAGTGTATATGGCCACGTCCATTAACATTTACAATAGCCTTACAAGTTACAACCATAACTTCATTATTCGTTCAATCAACCTAGCATTCCATAGGCAAAAATGTCGTCGTTATACTCTCTAACACTACTTAACTTCCTTGTTCTTGTAGTGTTTTAATTTTATTTTCTAGTTTTGTATGTTTATTTAGTAAAACTTAAGTTTGTATATTTGTTATACGAATTATTTCGGGTTATTCGA
The DNA here is from genome assembly GCF_021521415.1 of Bidens hawaiensis. Lineage (NCBI taxonomy): Eukaryota > Viridiplantae > Streptophyta > Magnoliopsida > Asterales > Asteraceae > Bidens > Bidens hawaiensis. Next base: position 140,854 of record NW_027504982.1, read on the forward strand.
ATCCGATCTGAATCCATCCGAATTCAGTTCGGATCGGATAGGAATGTCCCTAATTCGGATCGGATCGAATTTCGGATAGGGTTATAAGAATAGAATAAATCCCTTTTTTTATATTTTCATTTCATTGTTGAATTATTTATTAGTATTAGAATATTTAGTGATCAAATTTTTATTTACAATGTTTCATAACGCATGATTGGCCAGATCATTGATACGAACAATATCCAAATACCAAATCCGCCTTCTAGATAACCTTCGCGAAATATAAGAAACTCTTGAAAAGGTCAAGGAAAAAACTTGTTCTTCTTCTGTAAAGAATTCTTCCAATAATTGCGAACCGAATCTTTTCAAAAAAGCACGTACAGTACTTTTATGCTTACGAGCTAAAGTTCTAGCACAGACGTAAATCAATAGAAATAAGAAGAGCCGATGATATAGAAATACTGAATCGTAAATAGAGTTAAGGTTCTAATTCCATAGATAATATAGATGGGATTGTCTATAATGATAGACAAATGAAAATTTTTCTCAAGATTCTTATTCGTCTATTTGATATTTTGAAAATAGGTAAATTTTCAAATCCGAACAGTCCGTACCGAATAACCCGTTATCCGATCCGATGATCACCCATAGTTACGGTTAACTTCGTTAAGATACTGACACAAAAATTTTTAAAAAATGTTGATATGTCAATACAGAAAACAGTGATGGGCACTCACATAGCTTATAATAAAAAACTTAATATGTTAAAAAGAACCAATACAGTACAAATAACAATTATATATATAAGTACCGGCACGAAACTCAAAAGGTGAATTACCAAACATTCAAAATAGCATCTTCACTTGTTGCACATATGCAATGAAAATATTAACGGAACTCATATAGTTTATAATAGAAAATTTAGTGAATCTAATAAAATAAATAAAGAATCGATGATGTGGCAAAAGTTTGCCCATGTGTCACACCCCGGTCGTAATGGCGGAAAACCGAGGCGTGGCGACTAGGTCGTGATTGATTGAGCACAATAGTATAAAAGTCTAAATGCATAAACATAACCAAACTGTCAAATATTACATCATCCAGGTAACATGAAACAAATTGTTTTAATACAAAATATCAAGTTTCCAAACAACTCCTAGCCTAGCCTTCATCTCTCTAAGGCCTCTATCAGCTATTAGCTACTTCCTGCTTCATTTCCTGAAAACATGTAATAAAACGTCAACTACAAAAAGTAGATGAGTGAATTCATAGGTTAACTAATACTGTAGTGATAAGCCCTACACAAGCATACTAGGCTAAGTTGTAGGGGTTTATATATAGGGTGTACCATCGGCTAACCCACCACTCCTACAACTTATCCTACTATGCTTGGTATGCTTATCATCTCAACTGAATCTGCAAGAGTTTCGTATAAAGATTCCAATTATTGTTTCCATGCATGCAGGAGGAACGGTATCAAGGATATATGTATAAGATACCCAAGAATCATATGTAACCATGCCATGATGAAAAATGATAATGATGCATAATGATCACACAAGACCTGACATCGACCCCACACAAGACCACGCTATGCTACTTGATTTCCTTGATGGTAACCCAAATCGATCACTTTGGGTACCATGAGAGAATTCTAAAGCGTACTTTAGTATCTCTTGGATTTCCTAATCGATCACTTAGGAGATCCTTCGGATCCTTAATCGAACACTTAAGAGATCCTTCGGATTCTTAATCGAACACTTAAGAACCCCATAGGTCACGTGTATTCTAAATCGATCACTTTAGAATCCCACATCTAGTGACGGCCTGTCTACCAATCGACCACTTGGAGATCAAACCTATGCACTATTGTGACCTATATTGCCACTGTTCACACGATCACAAGACTGACCAATGAATAATGTGTTTTCATGATAAAGTATAACGGGTACATGACTTTGATTTCCAAACGTCCAATGTTCCCTAAACGCTGAGTGATTCCCATATTTACTCCTGAATATTTGATTATGCATACACAACTTCCGAGAAAGTTAAGGTACGCGTAACCTGCCATGATTACTTGTTTTCCCAATGTTCATTGTTTGCAAAAGATTTGTCAAGTGTTTATGATAAGTAATGTTTGAATAAATGTGTTTTGTCAAAACGTGTACATTTACCATGTTTTCACCCCCAATGATTTGAAAGGCTTTAAAAGAAAAATGGGGGCTATGAACTCACCTTGTTGACTAGGTGTGGTTGCTAGGGCGGTCGGGTGCTGTCAAACGTCGATCCTCTAAGTCTAGACAAGGACATAATAAGTTAACAACGCAGTTTAAGTCTAAGAGTGTAAGCCTTACACGATCTCGAGCAAAAACTAGGTTTTAAAGACGAAACAGCTTGGTTCTGACCTGATTCGATCGAATAGGAACACATTCGATCGAATCGAAACACATTCGATCGAATAGACACACATTCGATCGAATAGACACACATTCGATCGAATAGAAACACATTCGATCGAATAGACACTCATTCGATCGAATAGACAGACGTTCGATCGAATACGAAGCTCATTCGGTCGAATGAGTTGGAGACCATTCGGTTGCTTTCCTATTCGGTCGACTGGACTGGTTCGATCGACACATTCGATCGAATGAACTGATTCGATCGACTGGTTCGATCGACTGGACTGATTCGATCGACTGGTTCGATCGAATGAGTCTGATTCGACTCCTTCAAGCTGGGCGACGGAGATACCCACGGGTTTTCCAGATTTTCCAGATTTTTGACCCAAAATCGAAGTTTTTGACATGGAAATGCTCGGGATTGAAAGGGGTATCGATTCCTAGTACTTTTAAACACAAAAGCTTGCATTTTGACACCAAAAATGACGGTTTTTGACCAAGAACACACTTGACACAAAAGTCGGAGTTTTTGCTCGATTCGGGGCGGGTTTTGGTTGTAAAAACGTATGATTTTCAAGAAGATCTTACCGACAACAACGATAAACAGATTGGTGGACTCGAATCTTAGATTGGATGACTTTCTCTCACTACTCTCTCTCTAGAAGTGGGAGTGTTTGGGTGGGAAGTGTTGGTGGAAATGAAAGAGATGGTGTAAGAATACTTGATTTTCCGCTTAAATACTCGGGTGACTCGGGTTCGGGTTTAGGCTACCGACGGGTCAAGACTAGTCGAGTTCATAAGTTTTTAAACAAACTAAAACTTTTTCAGCAAAACTTTTATAAACCATTTTCCGAATAATTATTTAAAATCTTTTTTTTTTTTTTTTTTTTTTTTTTTTTTTTTTTTTTTAAATAAGAACATTTTATTTTTCAAAAGCATAAAAATTAATATTTTCCAGGCGTAAATGTCGTTTTATAAAATAAACATTTCAAATGATAAAAGCAGATTTCTCCAATGATATGGGTTCCGAACTTATCGTCCAGAACCCCAAAGTGTATAGTTTCCGATGATTCCTTGATTTTTGTCTACCAGTCAAATTCCAGGGCGTTACATCCTCCCCAACTTAGGGGAATTTCGTCCCGAAATTTAGCTTTTTAGTATACTTGATGCATCGATGATTAAGATTACATGATCCCATGATGACCACTATGCGCCACCACTTCTAATATTCGTCTCAGGCACCACCCAAATCAAGCCGAAGGGGCTTATATATAGGGTGTACCAGCGGCTAACCCACCACTCCTTCAACCTTACTTGGGTGTTTCCTTCGACTCCTATTAGATCAATGACACACAGGACGACACACTATTTTCCACTACAAGGCATCATCCTCAAGCTTTACATCAGACATATTCATTTCGGATTGAAGGGGTTTATATATAGGGTGTACCAGCGGCTAACCCACCACTCCTTCAATCTTCCGCGAATATTACCCTCGGTAATTCTTGAATTCAATGTCTCACAGCTGCCACGCTAACTATAAGTCCCTAATTCCAGGTTTCGCTTCAGACATATTCAACTCGTGCCGAAGAGGTTTATATATAGGGTGTACCAGCGGCTAACCCACCACTTCTTCAACCTTTGTCGAATATTTCTCTACACGAACCTTGAGTTCACGACTTCTAGTTACACAATAGCATATTGCTTATACACGTATACACCTGTGACCTTGATGTAATTATATTCCGGACTATAATTACGAGCTCACCTTGTATCAATGTATAAGCTCTATTGTGTGCGGCTAGAAAATTTGACACGACACCACACACATACACACAACCATGCTCCATGAATGCAAGAATGAATGACAAATTTTTGGCTTAAATAATGTATAAATTTCCCCAAAATTCATATGATTGAGTAGATATGACTTGTGCTCCCAGCATGAGCCCTGAGTAGCCAAATTTGTGGATGCAAATAAAAGAATACTTATAAGCATAATAAGGCAACACGATATTCATTGAATAACACAATTATTTGATACATGCTGCAAATGTTATATTGACTTCTAGACAATAGATTACAAGAATAGAGACTAAGAGAACAGATGAGGGTATTTCTCCTTCATTTGATCTTCGCGTTCCCATGTAAACTCGGGTCCGCGTTTGTTATTCCATCGAACATTCACAAGCGGTATGCGGCTACGCTTGGTCTTCTTGACCTCGCGATCCAAGATTTCGACGGGTTCTTCAACAAAAAGCAGATTGTCGTTAATTCGAACCTCGTCGACGGGAATGAGAAGGGCCTCGTCAACAAGACACTTCTTTAACTGCGAAACATGAAAAACATTGTGAACTCTACCGAGTTCCGGCGGCAGCTCAAGACGATAGGCAACTGGTCCGATCCTTTCAAGGATTTTGAATGGTCCAACATACCTAGGAGCGAACTTTCCCTTCTTCCCGAAACGGACTACGCCCTTCCAGGGGGAAACTTTCAGCAGAACACGGTCACCAACTTGAAACTCGAGTGGCTTGCGTCGTTTGTCTGCGTAGTACTTATGCCGACAACGGGCGTCTTTGAGTCGCTGTTGAATGATAGCGATTTGATCGGTTGTTTCCTGTATTAGTTCCGGGCCGATGATCTGTGAATCCCCGGTCTCGGACCAACACAAGGGTGAGCGACACTTGCGACCGTAAAGAGCTTCAAACGGCGCGCATTTAATAGAAGAGTGGTAACTATTGTTGTAAGAAAATTCTGCCAGCGGCAGATGAGCTTCCCAACTATTACCGAATTCAAGGATACAAGCTCTCAACATGTCCTCTAGGGTTTGTATGGTCCTCTCGCTCTGCCCATCAGTTTCTGGATGATAGGAAGAGCTAAGCTTCACACTTGTCCCAAAGGCCTTTTGCAAAGATTTCCAGAACCTGGAAGAAAAACTGCTGTCGCGATCAGACGTAATGCCCTTAGGCACACCATGACGGGAAACGATCTCACGAATGTATATCCGCGCCAACTTTTCCGTAGTGTAGTCCTCACGAACCGGGATAAAGTGAGCGGATTTAGTTAGAATGTCCACAATAACCCAAATTGAGTCATGACCGCTAGGCGTCCGCGGTAGCTTGGTGATGAAATCCATAGCTAACTCTTCCCACTTCCACTGAGGAATAATAGGTTGCTGAAGCAGCCCAGACGGCCTTCGATGCTCTGTCTTGACTCGCGAACAAGTCAAACATCTCATCACGTATAAAGCGATGTCTTTCTTCATCCCGGGCCACCAATAATGAGGTTTAAGATCTTGATACATTTTGCTGCTACCGGGATGAATCGAGTATCTGGACTTGTGGGCTTCACTTAGAATAAGCGTTCGAAGAGGCTCAGAGTTTGGGATCCATGCTCGATCAAGAAAATAGAGGATGCCGTCCAACTTGGTTTCGAATTTCTGTTCGGCTCCACACGACAAAACGCCCTTGAGATCTCCATTCACAAGCGCCTGATTCTGAGCTTCGCGAATTAAGGAGGGAAGATTGGATTGAATTCGAATAGAGTGCAGCTGGGTCCTTTCTTTACGACTCAATGCGTCAGCCACCACATTAGCCTTTCCCGGGTGGTAGCGGATTTCACAATCGTAATCGCTGAGAAGTTCGACCCAGCGTCGCTGCCTCATGTTCAACTCTTTCTGATGGAGGATGTGCTGTAAGCTCTTGTGGTCGGTATAGATGACACACTTCGTGCCGTACAGGTAGTGTCTCCAGATTTTTAAGGCAAACACCACAGCACCCAACTCGAGGTCATGCGTGGCGTAGTTCTTTTCGTGCACCTTGAGTTGTCGAGAAGCGTAAGCGATGACCTTCCCTCGTTGCATTAAAACGCAACCGAGGCCTTGATTTGAAGCATCGCAATAAACGGTAAAGTCATCGTCACCTTCCGGAAGCGATAGAATCGGTGCACGGCAAAGTTTATTCTTCAGAGTTTGGAAGGCTTCCTCTTGATCTCGTCCCCACACGAAGGGTTCTCCCTTCTGAGTCAGAGTGGTCAAAGGCAAGGCAATCCTGGAGAAGTTTGAGATAAATCGGCGGTAGTAACCAGCCAATCCAAGAAATGAACGGATTTCGGTAGGTGTTTTAGGCGCTACCCAATTTCTGATGGCTTCTACCTTGGCAGGGTCGACGTGTATGCCGTCGACATTGATAACATGTCCCAAGAATTGAACTTCCTTTAGCCAAAATTCGCACTTGGAGAGCTTGGCATATAGTTGTTCCTTCCTGAGAAGCTCCAAAATAAGCCTGAGATGAAGCTCATGATCGGTCCTCGAACGAGAATAAATGAGAATATCGTCTATGAAAACAATGACAAACTGGTCGAGATATGGACGGCAAACGCGATTCATCAGATCCATGAAAATGGCGGGGGCATTGGTCATTCCAAAAGGCATAACCATGAACTCGTAATGACCGTAACGAGTTCGGAACGCAGTTTTCGGGATATCCTCTTCCAGAACACGCAATTGATGGTAACCAGAACGCAGATCGATCTTAGAGAAAAACGTAGCACCCTGAAGCTGATCAAAGAGATCATCAATTCTCGGTAACGGGTACCGGTTTTTGATGGTCAGTTTATTAAGCTCCCGATAGTCAATGCACATACGGAAAGTCCCATCCTTCTTTTTGACGAAGAGTACTGGGGCTCCCCATGGAGACGAGCTAGGGCGAATGAATCCCTTGCCAAGAAGTTCTTGAAGCTGATTCGATAATTCTTGAAGTTCCAGCGGAGCTAGACGATAAGGAGACTTAGCAACAGGGAGAGCACCAGGAATAAGATCGATACGAAATTCCACCTGCCTGCTAGGAGGAAGTCCAGGCAGCTCATCGGGAAAAACATCAGAAAATTCACGCACGACAGGGAAGTCCTGCAGTCTCTTGACTTTGGATTCCTTGAGAGTAACACGGGCTAGAAATGCGGGATACTTCTTTTGAAGGTACCGACTGGCTTTTAAGCAAGAAACGATTCTTAGGCATCCACCCGACCTATCCCCTTGAATGGTTAGAATTTCACCAGAAGACAGAGGGATACGAATAAGTTTCTCGGCGCAGATTACTTCCGCGCGATTGCTAGACAGCCAGTCCATTCCCACAACTAGATCGAAGCTTCCAAGACGAAAAGGTATAAGGTCAATACTGAACGATGTGGTGACAAGAGTAAGGGTGCAATATCGAATGACAGACCTCACTTGCGTGGACTCTCCACTAGCAAGTTCAACAACCAAGGCAGGTTCCAACTCGGAAATTTTTAATTTCAGCAAAGGAACCAATTCGCAAGAGACAAAACTCCTATCAGCTCCTGTATCAAATAGGACAGACACCCAATTGTTGTTAAGAGTAAACGTACCAGTAATAACATCGGGGTTTTGGCGTGCTTCGGCAGCTCCAATGGTGAAGGCCCTCCCGCGAGCCGGAGGAACGTTGGTGACGCGAGGGCATCGATTTCTGTAATGGTCCATCGCGCCACACTCGAAGCAGCCTCGAGCAGGGTTAGGCTGAGGGTTAGCATTCCCCACAGCCAATTGGTTGCCAGGACTCCTGCAGCGCTCCACCAGGTGTCCGAATCGTCCACAATTTGTGCACTTGCGGCACAACTCACTTGTTGGGTGATGATAAGAACATAAGTTGCACTTGGGATGCGGCCCAGTATATTCCTTTCTCGGTCTTCCCTGAACTGTTGCGGCTGAAACGGGGGCCATGGAGTTGATAGGCGTAGCACCAGTGATCGCAGTTAAGTAGGTCGCTTTCCGCTTCCTATTGTTCCCCTTTTTCGCTTTCCCATCGGAAGATTTGCCCTTATCCTGATGCAAAACACCGGACCTGAGCTGTTCCCTGGTCAAACGGGCAGTGAGATCGATCACTGCCTTAAGTGTAGTGGGGTCAACTGCAACCGCAATGCCCCTCATAGAGTCCGGAAGACCGCTGATGTATTGCTCGACAGCGCGTGAAGCTGGGGTAACCATGTGGGGCACCAATAGGGAGAGTTCATGAAATCTCTCCGTGTACTTCATGTGATCGGCGCCCTTCATCGTGTGCGCCCTAAACTCAGCCTCCAATTTCTGGAGTTCGGTTCTCGGAACGAACTCCTGCGTGACTAGCTCAACAAACTCGGCCCAGGGCAAGGCTAAGACCGCGTCTCGCCCCCTGGTTCTAATCTCGATATTCCACCACGTGAGAGCCCGTTTGTGGAACATACTCGCCGCGAATTTGACCCTGAGTTCATCCGGGCAAGAGCACATGTTGAATGAAGCTTCGACTTTCTCGAACCACTGGAGAAGACCAGCAGCTCCCTCGGATCCATTAAAGCTCGTAGGCCCAGTGTTAGTAAAAGCCTTATAGAGCCTGTCGGCCTGAAGAGTAGGATTCGGTTCTGGGGCTTGTGGCGCACCCGAGGTTCCTTCTTGCCTTAGGTTGTTAACCAGACCCGGAAGAACTGCTGCAATTTGCTGCGCTATGATGGCAGCGAGGTCAGCAGGGTCAGCATTAACGGACGAGCGACGAGGAGGCATTCTGAAAAAGAAAAAGAACGCGCAAGAATGATACCGGGAATAAGAATAACAGGATAAGGAATAGCCAAAGAATACATCGCTACGATAGACACAATTAAAGATGCAGCACATAAGCACATAGCAAGCACATAAGTGTGGGCGTGTGATAGTGATGCATGAATTATCTAGAGTTAAGGGTCCTAGGTTATAGTCTAGGTCGGTTTCCTAATTCCCATAACCATTGGCTCTGATACCAATCTGTCACACCCCGGTCGTAATGGCGGAAAACCGAGGCGTGGCGACTAGGTCGTGATTGATTGAGCACAATAGTATAAAAGTCTAAATGCATAAACATAACCAAACTGTCAAATATTACATCATCCAGGTAACATGAAACAAATTGTTTTAATACAAAATATCAAGTTTCCAAACAACTCCTAGCCTAGCCTTCATCTCTCTAAGGCCTCTATCAGCTATTAGCTACTTCCTGCTTCATTTCCTGAAAACATGTAATAAAACGTCAACTACAAAAAGTAGATGAGTGAATTCATAGGTTAACTAATACTGTAGTGATAAGCCCTACACAAGCATACTAGGCTAAGTTGTAGGGGTTTATATATAGGGTGTACCATCGGCTAACCCACCACTCCTACAACTTATCCTACTATGCTTGGTATGCTTATCATCTCAACTGAATCTGCAAGAGTTTCGTATAAAGATTCCAATT
>NW_027504983.1:0-57265 GCF_021521415.1 Bidens hawaiensis
GGGACACCAATAGGCATTAAATGAAATAAAAAAGAACTAAGTACTATATTTTACTTTGATGTGGAAACGTAACAAAGCCTTTCTTTTTCTTTATAATATTGTACTTTATCCTAATCAGATTTTATTCAATTCATAAGATTTTATTCATCATTTATGAAAATTTGATAAAGAAAGCAAGAAAAAAAGGGAAAATTATTACAAATAGTGTCCTCTAATGATGAACAAGTATGGGCACATTCGCTCATAGAAAATGGCATTCACTTCCCCATTGCGTATTGGTACTTATCGAGTATAGAATAAATCTGCTTCTCTTTGTTCCTACGAACAAAATTGTTCCATTATTACCAACAGAATAGAACAAATATGAACCCTTGCGTTGAAATAATTTACTAAAACTAAATAGGGGGGTCCATAACATAGTCATAGTATAGTCTTTTACAATGCAATAAAGTTACATAGTGTCTTTTTTCTTTCATAAAGGGGTATTTCCATGGGTTTGCCTTGGTATCGTGTTCATACCGTTGTATTGAATGATCCCGGACGGTTGCTTTCTGTTCATATAATGCATACAGCTTTGGTTGCTGGTTGGGCCGGTTCGATGGCCCTGTATGAAATAGCAGTTTTTGATCCTTCTGACCCTGTTCTTGATCCAATGTGGAGACAGGGTATGTTCGTTATACCCTTCATGACTCGTTTAGGAATAACCAATTCCTGGGGCGGTTGGAGTATCACGGGGGGGACTATAACTAATCCGGGTATTTGGAGTTACGAAGGTGTGGCTGGAGCGCATATTTTGTTTTCTGGGTTGTGATTTTTGGCAGCTATCTGGCATTGGGTATATTGGGATCTCGAAATATTTTGTGATGAACGTACATGAAAACCCTCTTTGGATTTGCCCAAGATCTTTGGAATACATTTATTTCTTGCAGGTGTGGCTTGCTTTGGTTTTGGTGCATTTCATGTAACAGGCTTGTATGGTCCTGGCATATGGGTGTCCGATCCTTATGGGCTAACAGGAAAAGTACAATCTGTAAATCCATCGTGGGGTGTGAAGGGTTTTGATCCTTTTGTTCCGGGAGGAATAGCCTCTCATCATATTGCGGCAGGGACTTTAGGCATATTAGCAGGTCTATTCCATCTTAGCGTCCGCCCGCCCCAACGTCTATACAAAGGATTGCGTATGGGCAATATTGAAACTGTCCTTTCCAGTAGTATCGCTGCTGTCTTTTTTGCAGCTTTTGTTGTTGCCGGAACTATGTGGTATGGTTCAGCGACTACTCCCATCGAATTATTTGGGCCTACTCGTTATCAATGGGATCAGGGATACTTCCAACAAGAAATATATAGAAGAGTCAGTGCTGGATTAGCCGAAAATCAAAGTTTATCAGAAGCTTGGGCTAAAATTCCTGAAAAATTAGCCTTTTATGCTTACATCGGAAATAATCCGGCAAAAGGAGGATTATTTAGGGCGGGTTAAATGGATAACGGGGATGGAATAGCGGTTGGATGGTTAGGACATCCTATCTTTAGAGATAAAGAAGGCCATGAACTTTTTGTACGTCGTATGCCTACCTTTTTTGAAACATTTCCGGTCGTTTTGGTAGATGGAGACGGGATTGTTAGGGCCGATGTTCCGTTTCGAAGGGCAGAATCTAAGTATAGTGTCGAACAAGTTGGTGTAACTGTTGAGTTCTACGGTGGTGAACTCAATGGAGTCAGTTATAGTGATCCTGTTACTGTCAAAAAATATGCTAGACGCGCTCAATTGGGGGAAATTTTTGAATTAGATCGTGCTACTTTGAAATCTGATGGTGTTTTTCGTAGCAGTCCAAGGGGTTGGTTTACTTTTGGACATGCTTCATTTGCTTTGCTCTTATTCTTCGGACATATTTGGCATGGTGCTCGAACCTTGTTTAGAGATGTTTTCGCTGGTATTGACCCAGATTTGGATGCTCAAGTAGAATTTGGAGCATTCCAAAAACTTGGATATCCAACTACAAGAAGACAAGCAGCCTGATACAACATTTCTTTGGTCTCTTTCGAATCGATTTTCTTTTTATGATTTTATTTTTATATAGGGTACCAGATAAATCTTGATTTGAATCGTCATTTTTTTTGTTACTCTTGCTCTTTCTTTATCCGGAATATGACCCCCCCAAAAATAAACAGGTATGGAAGCTATAATTGTAAACCACGATCGAATCTATGGAAGCATTGGTTTATACATTCCTCTTAGTCTCGACTCTAGGCAAGTCTAATAGTTTGAAAATCAAATTTATAATGGGACGGAGGGAGTAACTTATAATAATAGTTTCCATATGCAAGTCTAATAGTTTGAAAATCAAATTTATATTTTACGGAGATTGATGTATATAAAAATATACATCTTTTTAGCATCAAATAATCTCTAAAAACTGCAACTTCTATCGTATAATATAGTTAAAATAACTACTTATCATGTTAAAATGTATTTTCAGGTGAATTCAAGCCTCAAACGAAGAAACGAATAAAAAGCCAAAGAAAAACCAAAGAAAACAGCAAAACATGAGGCTGTGCTTCAGGAAACATGGGTCTGTGCTTTTGGAAACACGGGGCTGTGCTTTTGGAAGCACGGGGCCGTGCTTACCTTTCAGAAACGACAAAAAGAATTAGCACATGTCACTAAAAAGCACGGGGCCGTGCCTACCAACCACGGGGCCGTTGCCACCTCACAGAAAAGACAAAACAAATCTGGCACATGTCATAAAAATACATGGGGTCGTGCTCATCAAGCACGGGTCCGTGCCTCACTATCCAGATTGCCTATAAATAGTGGCTCATGTTGCACTTATTTGGTGTGCCTTGAAAAGAGTTCTATCCGGTTTTCACTTATAAAAACACACACTAAGACTCACATAGAAGGTTTAGTGAAGAGTTTAAAGGCTTGGAGATCATCACCATCAACCATCATCATCAACCATCATCACCATCATTAAGAAGGAAGATTCATCTACATTTGGTTAGATCATTCCAAGTTTAATCATGTATTTGTTATCATCATTCATATTAATGTTTATCATTATGCTCATTATGAGCTAAACTCCATTTACCATCTAAAATCTATGAAGAAGCTTGTTTTACTTGATGATTATATAAAATATGTGGTTTAGTTTGGTAAAGTACATGGTTATCTTACAATTATCTTTTGATGAGAAATGTTTCACCATCTTAAAATACTATTTCAAAGTTGGTGATTGTCAATTATATTGGCAATCGTTCATGATCGATTCATGTTCTTGAAATATAGAAATACTTTGATACATTATCGAAACATGGATCCTTATATTGTACTTAGAAATGATGAGATATAAGTTATGATGTATATTTCTAAGTCTTGGTAATCCGAAAATAGCTTTGCTTAGGATATCATGCTAGTTAAAGAAATCATATGTTAACGGAATGTGTAATTATAACTTACATAAATCAACCAAGGGGAGGTTGTGTGAGTTAACTACAACCACTCGAAGTTGCTGGGATTGGTATTTGAGAAATCGAAGTCAATTCTGATCATTCTACTTTACCAACTGCTTGTCTACTTAAATTGACATTCTCGGGGTAGCATGCTATTAAGCATAGGATGAACTTGAAAATATGCATGTTATTATTCATTATGTCATAGAATGTGTTCACTCAAAAATGAGGATCATAATTCTATCATATATTATTAGGACAGGTCTATCACATGTTTAACTATTAATCATCAAGGAACAATGTAGTGGATTCTAGATATTAGATGGTAACCTTCGCATAATTGAATAACTCGTTTAGAATTTCTTATCTTGGTCACCTATATATTATATATAAGTATTTACATTTTATAAAAAGTTCAAAAAATTAACCCCAAAATGATTAAAACCTCCGATTAAAGTAAAACAACGATTTATTATTCGAAACCTTTGTGTCCACGGATCGATACTTGGTTCTTACCAATACTATTCTACATATACGATAGGTACACTTGCCTATTTTGTGTGTGTTTAGTCTTTGTAGAAATCATTTTTATAAATTTAAAACACGATCTCGTGCAAAAGCAAATCATCACATCCCTTTATATTTTACGCCACACGCACGCACACATCAGAGATATGTTTAGTGTATTTATGTATATATAAGAATACAATGGCTAAAGCTTATCTATGATGTGTGATGTAGATGTTGTGCTCTAATAAAAAAACGAGTATATTAATCACTTAAATACTTATAACTAGTACGAGTAAGTAAGATAGTTTCTACATGAATAAGTGGAAAGTACAAGTTTGATTCATGACTCAATGCTAATTAACTAGGTGGACAAATGATGTCAAGCAGTTTATAAAGTTAAGTTTAAATGTAACACAATTACTTTTATGGTTTGTAAACGATTATGAGAAAGAGTGATTCACTTCAGGTTCAGGTAAATGTGATAACAAACTTGTCACATCCCAACCTATGACGGAAATGCCGGGACGTGAACTGATTGCCCACATCTCTCAAGGTTACTTATAATTTAATATTAAAATAATAATAACACAATGCTTCATCTTTCACAGATTCTTTGTTGAGCTTTTAATTCCTTTGAGCCAATCCATTTTTTTCTTATTGTTATTTAAAGCATCATGTCTTAGAACCTTAAAGACATTGATCAAAATCGCATTGAATTAACTCATTTAAGCTCTAAAATGTGTGCATGTCAATCACAATCATTTAGAGATGCTTAGATAAGCTCATAACTCATCCCAACAAGCATCTTTAGCGTTCGACACCCTGAAATACAATAACATGCTTGAAGTACCACAATTCTTACCAAAAACTTAATAAAAATAAACAAATAATACTTAGGTGGTTCATGCGTAGGCTTTGTGAGAACTGGGTTTAGTGAAATTGACAGATTTGGATGTGGGTTTAGTGGAAGTTAAAAAAGGTACTTATTGCCGCCAAAAGAAGATCATCACAATCACTTTTGACTGCAGCTAATTATATTCCAATTTTGACCAACAAAGTCTTAGGTAAAAGTATTATAATAGAAGTTGAGATCTACATTGTTATTTATTTGATGCTCAAATTATTATTTTTGGGGCGCAAGTAGGAGAATACCAAGGTGCATACAAGGTTACAGTTTTTAACTACTCTTGATTTTATAAAAAAAAATAAACTAGAGATGGTTACATAAGTGAGCTAATAGGTTATGTTGTATTAATGTAAACTTGACTGCTATAAATCTCTAATGTAAACTATAATCACTTAACTGTTTTTTAAATTTATGTAATATTTACATAAATATTTATTTATTATATATTAGCTATATGATAAATATGATATATTGACCAATACAGCCACAAATATAGTGTTCGTACAAGAAAATTACACTTATTTGTAGCATATTTGTGTAGTTTTGTTTTTAATTTCTGTATTTTTTAATGAAAATTGTAATTGTATTAATATATATATATATATATATATATATATATATATATATATGATATTTGTGTTGTTAACTGTATTTTGTTTAATAGTTAAAATTTAAAATTTTCGTCAATTTGCCGTATAATACATGGGTTTCAAACTAGTATAAATATGTATGTATCATTTTTTTATCGATTTGTTTTTAGATATGGAATCGAAATGATAGGGTTTCAAAAGAAGAAATTAAGGAATTGTCTTTAGATGTAATGCTGCAATTTCTTAATAAGATGTTTTTTAACCGGATATGAACTAAGGTATGTGAAACAAATGTAAAATGGGTTACGCGTACAAGAGTAAGCATATCCACTATCTTGGGTTATAGGTTGAAACAAAACAGTTAAATGTGTTAGACCCTAAATGGGTCGGTCGGTTGAAACGTGTTCCTATTTTTTAACAAGGGTTACGCGTTTTAAGATAAATACAGGGATACATATGCTATCTATCAAAACGATTACTAAATTACGGTAATGATGAATATAGGGTTAGGAGTTAAGGGACAAACTGGGTTACAATTTATGTTGAATGGGACAAAATGGGTTACGAGCCCCTACTACAGGTTACGGGCTATGGGTTTCGAGTTTCATATTGTTTACACATGCGGTACTTTTATGTTCCAATCTATAATGTCAGACTATGTTATTTGTAGATGAATTCTTGATCAAAGGCCAAGAGCGGGTGGATCAAGGCACTACTAGTTTAAAACAAAACCTAGCTAGGTTTAGTTGATCAGTAGCTTTTG
This sequence comes from Bidens hawaiensis, assembly GCF_021521415.1. Lineage (NCBI taxonomy): Eukaryota > Viridiplantae > Streptophyta > Magnoliopsida > Asterales > Asteraceae > Bidens > Bidens hawaiensis. The sequence goes on from NW_027504983.1 coordinate 6,221, forward strand.
TAGTTTAGTATATATGTTTGCTTATGTTTATGACATTTAATGTAAATTGTGAAGGAGTCGTGTGTGGTGTACTCGATATGGTTATTTATTAAATTAATTTTGTTGAAATTCATGTTATTTATTAGTTTTTTTTATATATAAAAGGTATTTATGAAATTAAATTTGTTGAAAATTCATGTTATTTATTATTTATGATTATTTTCTCAAATGAAAAAAGGATTTTACGGCAGTCCTTAAAAACGCCTCAAATGATCTTGCATGATCTTTGAGGTGGTTCACAATCTCCTTTAAAAAATATTAGTTACCCTAGTTGGAGTGTTTTTTTGAGGCGTTTTTTTATTTTATTTTTTGTAACGGGTTCAGATAAGCGCCTCAAAAGAAAGAGATTTGATAAGACACTATTTTATGAGGTGGATCAAAAACCCTCATAAAATTTTTTCACCACCTCAAAAAATCATATTTGTACTAGTGACAAGTATCGATACATGTATCGAATAAACTAGCTAAATTAGTAAGCTTACAGGTATTTGGAACAAAATATTCATTCCTATCAAAATGCATCTTTGTAAAATAAGCAAGCCTTTTACGTTGATTTGTCAATGAATCTATATCGAAAAATTTTTCAAAAGCACCTCACTATACATCCCAAACTTTGGCTGTTTGACTAATAGGTATTATAATCTGATAAAATAAAAATCCAAATTAAAGCTCAACACCCCTAGTACAAAAACCCAGGAGCTTGGCCTATTTTGAACACAAACCCGCAGCTAAATTGATAACTTCTGGTTGAGGTTTCTCATGGTCTTTCATATCCATAATAATAATAGTAAACAAAAGACTGGCTGTTAGCCGCCAACTTGGACGAAAACACACCAAGTTTCTGAAGCATATATGGATTGAAAATAAATATCATCTTCCGTGGTTTTGTCACATTCTTTCCATTTTATGTTTCAAATCGCTTGTAGAAACACACGTTTTAAATAATCTTGATATTAATGTTTTAACTGTTTTTTAAACTAAAATTATATGTTTATTACAAGTTCTCACAAATAACCTTTTTACTCTCTGCCCAAGTATATACATTTGTTTATCATGAAGCTTGAATCCTAAATGTTATCGGGACGAGACATCCTAGCTTCCTTCAAACCTTTATATATAGGGTTAAGCTACAAACCCTTTGTAATAGATTAATTTTGTATACAACGTACAAACTTTCTAGTCGACTTGATCGTTGTTCATATGCGATATTTGGTTAATGTTAATTAATGTACTTTTAAGTTAATTTTCAAGTTAAAGTTGTATTGATATATGTGAATTACAAGGTAAACTATTCAACCTAATTGAACCAAAACCGGTACGAGTAAAATACTGGTTTTAAAAACATTAAGAAATACTTTATTTTCACATTTTGCTCCTGCTAGACTACAAACTCTTTACTTCCCGCATAATAGTGAATATTCCAATTTACATAAATAATTAAAGCTAGAAACATATCATGATGAATGCTTTTGCGTAATATAAGCATAGCTATATGTTGAAGAAGTTAACAAAGTTAATTCTCCCTATTATATCAAATTACTTTTATTTACATATATCTTAACACAGGAAGGAAGATAGACTAGTTGTTTTCGATCAGGAGGAAGATAAAATATGTTTTTAGTAAAGCCAGAATTAATAGATTGATTTTTTCATCACGTTTTAAAGACAAATCATATGCATCCAAAACCATAGCTGTTAAGGACCTGCAATGAGATTGTTAATATTGTAACCCAGCACACAGGCAAATAGGCCAATGTTGTTAGAATCTAATAAAAATAAAAATAAATCCAAATTAAAGCTCACAACTCCTAGTATAAAATGCCAGGAGCTTGGTCTATTTTGAACACAAACCAGCAACAAATATCAACTTGAGGTATCTCTTGGTCTTACAGAATCATATATAGTCTAATTATGCTTAAGTTGATTTAATGCATAATATATTATATATATATCCTTTTGCAGGTTTATTTCACTGAAACCATCAAGATGGGAGCAGGCGGTCGGATGAATGTTAATACCGGTGACAATAACGTCCTTGAACGTGTTCCTATCAAAAAACCTCCATTCGAGATTAGCGATCTTAAGAAAGCAATACCATTGCACTGTTATAAGCGTGATCTCCAACGTTCTCTCTACTATCTTCTTGCTGACATAGCCATCGTCTTCACAATTTACAAGATTGCATCAAATTTTATTCCGCTTCTACCTAAACCCCTTAATTACATAGCATGGCCGATTTACTGGTTCATCCAAGGTAGTAGTTTTATGGGTATATGGAGCATCGGTCATGATTTGGGCCATCATGCCTTTAGTGAATACGGGTGGCTTGATGATACAATTGGTTTTGTATTTCACTCCGCATTCCTCACTCCATACTTTTCGTTTAAATACAGTCACCGTAGTCACCATGCTCACACCAATTCAATGGAGTACGATGAGGTTTGGATCCCCAAACGAAAGGCCGATAAGTTATATTCCGAAGTTCTAAACAACCCACTAGGCAACTTGGTCATGACCGTCATTAGGTTATGTTTCAGCTTTCCCATGTACTTCACTTTCAATATCCACGGGAGGCCATACGATGGGTTCGTGAGTCATTTCTGGCCACAAAGTCCTATGTTCAATGATAGTGAGAGGAAACTAATTTGGCTCTCTGATGCTGGAATTCTTGCGGCGGTCTATGGACTTTACAAGATTGCGCAAGCCACAAGTGCGACATGGTTATTTTGCATCTACGGAGGTCCTTTGCTCGTTATGAATGCTCATTTCATCTTTTTCACTTATTTACACCATAGCCATCCTTCCCTAGCTCACTTCGACTCACGAGAGTGGGATTGGCTAAGAGGTGCCATGTCCACAGTTGATAGGGATTACGGGATCTTTAATAGTATTTTTCACGACGTAACATGTTCTCATGTGGTGCATCATTTGATCTCAACCATTCCACATTATCATACTGTAGAGGCCACCGAAGCTGTCAAACCTATCATGGGTGACTACTACAAATACGATGATACGCCAATCCTAGAAGCCTTTTGGAGAGAAACAAAGAACTGCATTTATGTTGAACCGGATGAAGGTGCTGAGGATAGTGGCGTTTACTGGTTCCGCAAATAATAACATATAATTTGTATACTTATAATTCCCTAAAGCAAGAATAATTGTGCCATGATTTGTACCCCATATGTGTCAACATAAATTATATACGGGTTACATCATGTTACTATAATGAAGTGGATTTCTTTACTCATATATTCTCTTTCTTTCATCTTATATATATGTTTTTGGTTTGTCTTCGGTGCAACGTCCATGATTTACCATGTGTGAGGTTTAACTGAATGTATCGATTATGGTGTGTGTACACGAATGTATCGTTAGCGCACAACAAACCAGGTATTTTCAGGAACCGGAACTGGGTAGGAACCGGTTCTGGTTATGGTTAACAAAAGTCAAAACCCGGTCAGGGTATAGTTAGGTATTTGACCGGGTTTTTTTCGGGTAGGATAGGGTCGGGTTTTGACCGGGTATTGGTCGAACCGGTTCCACCGGTTCCGGGTCGGTTCCGATTCCGGATACAGTTCTGGGAGAAACCTAAAGCCCGGTCCGTACCCGCGGGTAGGATAGGGTCGGGTCTGGAACCGGGTTTTTTTTTGTGCACCACACAGTAATAAAAAGAACCAACATTTGGGCCTTCAAACAAATGAGGTTATGGCTAAATTGGGCTTCCACTGTAACTACTTTTAAGTTCCACATTCATAACTAACGGAAAATAATGCAAACAAAGTCTTGGCCCACAAATAGAAAGTTGGATTTGCAAAGAGAAAGAAAGAAATGGCAGTTTCCATATTTTGTCAGCCCAAATGCTTTATATCCATAGTTTTTATTTGTTTATCTTTTAATCTTAGTACATGATTTATATATCTTTTCAAGCCGTTGTTATGATGATATTCCACAATACACAAAAGCTAAGTATTGAAGATATTAGAGATGCTACCGACACTAAGGACGAGGAAGTGAGAAGAACAGTCGTTTGTGAAAAATTCTCCTAAGAATTAAGGGATTTCTATGTTCAAGTGAAAACAAAGTCGAAAGGAATTGGTGTTGGATAGTGGATTATTTTATTCCACGCACTAATTTATACTCAAATAATTTAATTGTAACATCCTAGGTAAATCTCACATTGACTGTGAAAAAAAGTGATTTATGGTTCATAAATAAATGTCTCGCCTCTTAAACCATCAACGCGTTTTGGGCTTAACGCTGGTAGACGAAAGAACTCCACAGTTAAGCATGCTCAGCTGAGAGTAGTTTCAGGATGAGTGACATCATGAGATGTTTTCACCTGGGCAACCACAAAAAAGTCCATGAGCTTTTCATATGTAAAGCAGGTGATATTGGTGGTGCCATGAAACAGATGTTACATTAATTGTATATTATTTATGACTCTCCGTATGTATAACTCAATTATTATGTATGTATCTTTTATTAAAAAGTCCGTACGCGTGTAGTTTACTAAGAGTCAAACTAGTCTGTAAATTGAACAAAATTAAAAGGTTACATATAAAGTATGGTAAAGTTGAAAAAAAATTTGAGTGGCAAATATTATTTTTATCCTACTTACCCTTAGATTACATCAAATTTACTCATCAGTTGGTATTGAACCCGATAAAAAAAGCTACATTTGCATGTAATAAAGGTACGTCACATCATAAAATATAAGTATTTGTAGAATAGATGAAACACTTTTTGAAACAAGTTGTATTATATTAACAAAAAAACGGCTACTTTAACGGGCTGTTTATTTACATCTGAATGGAACCATTCAGATGTAAATATCTGTTTCATTTAGACTTCAGACTGTTTGGTTTCAAACAGAAAAATATATGAATGGTTAAAATTAGGTCTGAATCATTCAGACTTGTTGTTGCTGAATGAGACAGAGGTTCTTTGGACCTGACTCATTCAGATTTGAATAAACCAAACAACCCCTAAGTATAATATATCACATAATGCAACATTTGGTAAAGGCTGCTTTAACTATAATATATCAATAATTTCAAGGCCTAATATAGCATCTAAGGGTGCAAACTAGTTGAGCTGCTCATGTGTTACTCGAACTCGAATTGATAAAAAGCTTGAAACGAGCCGAGCTTTACTTTTCGAACTCGGCCCCTCAAATAAAGCTCGTTCAGTTATCGAGCCTGAGCTCGAGCTCGAGCCTTGTATAGGAAGCTCCTTCAGAGTCGTTGAGCCTTAACGAGTCTTGTGTATTTTTTAAGTTTGATTTCTTTTGGACTTCTATCTATTAAGTTAACACTCGATAGCCGAGCTCAAGCCAAATTTTGGCTTGCTAAAGGTAGTAAACGAGCTTGAGACGAGATTAAACACGTTTAAGGTTTTCCTCAAAATATATAAAAAATAAATAAAAATGTGTATAAATTAATTAATAAATAATAAACTAGTCAAGATTGAGTTTGAAAATTTAGCTCGAACTTTAGAAATAGAGCTCGGATTAAGTCGAGCTTGAGCCCTCAAAAATCAAAACGAGCCGAGCTCAAGCCTTATTGAGCTCAGGCTCGACTTGATTCATTTACCCCCCCCCCCCCTCACCCCCCCCCCCTCCTTAATCAATTTAGTAACACTAGTGTAGCATTACATGAAAGGAATACTCGGTTGTGGCATAGTGGTAGGAGGTTTGAGTTATTCAGTGGTGACTAAAGTTCGATCCTCACTTGTGCCACTTTGATGGATTATGACAATAAAGATTTTTGAGCTAGGCCTTGCGACTTTGTCAATTCGAATCCCGAGCCCACCCAGGTTTTAGTCCCACCATGTGTTACGCCAAAGAGTTATGCTCTTGTGGTGTCACAATTACTATCAAGTGACAACCGGCGGTATGGTTTTCTGGGGGAATGCCCAAGCCAAACTCTGAAGCCAACATGAGCCTGGTTAAAACAACATAGTCTGGCGTGAGGTAACAAAACTCTCCAAATTTGAAGAATACGATGACCTAAAACACTAATAATTCACGGTTCAAAAAAAGAGAGTACATGAAAGGAATGTAAATGTATCAAAGTAAACGAGGGAACATTTTATATCCTTTCCGATGGTTTTACGTCAATTCTTTCATTTGTATGTATCTTACTTACCTTTTTAGCCTTTTCTGAACGTAAGCTATATGTTTTTATAATGGATATTCTGTATCTCAGTAAATTGCAAACTATAAGGGGGTGTACATTCTTTTCCCTCCTCTAGTAATCCTACATGACACCTAAAATAGAGTATGATCTCATTAAACACTGCACCATCTATACCATCTCTCGTGTGAGATGAGAAAAATGACCCTAGTCATTCCGGTCATTTCCACTGGCCTCATTTTAAACCAATCAATTTTGTTTTTTTTTCTTTTTCATTTCTTTATATTATTAAATAATAGAGTTGTGAAGAATGATCCATACAAGTTGTTGAAGGGTGAGTTTGAAAGATGGAAGAAAAACTGATGTGACGCAGACGTGACGAATGAAAGGGAATGACTCAATGAGCCATACAGGTTAGCCTAGAATCAAGGAAAATTGAATTTGATCAATTCTATCATTTTAAAGTTGACCGATAATAATCTGATTTTAAAAATTGTTGCCACCGATCTCATCTTTCACACTCTTTCTTTTCATTGGACCTCTATTAAAAAAAACTGAAAAGAGTTCAGTTTTTTTGTTATTCTGGAATTTCAAACTAATATTTTAAAGTTTTTTATCGGAAAAAATATTCAAGTCAATTGATATAAAAATGTTGTCAAAGTTAATAATAATGAGTAGACCCTATAAATATAAAAACTAATAGTTAGATATATTTTGGGTTATTGAATTCTAATAATCACAACTTTGACTTATTGGCCGGGATTAATCCAAACTGAAAAATGTTTCTGGCTGTCCCAACTTTTAGTTTATCCATGTCATTGAAAAACTAACGGCATAACTTGTCAGTTAGTATAGAATACTACTAGAGAAAAATAGGATGAAAGTTATGACTGTTAGAAAACATTTTCGGTTGAAATTAATTCCGACTATTAGATATTGAAAGTTGAGATAATTAAAATCCAATAACCCAAATATTTTTAGCTCTCACAAATATCAAATTATATTTGTGATATTAAGATTGTTTCTTGTATGATAGGCGGTCTAAGGTTTTTCAATCACCACCCTCTCTCTTACAAGAATCACAAATTTATTTATAATTACAGGAATCGAGAGGACTAGAAAGGAGTAGATTGAGAGTTTGAAGGCTGAAAGGCACGCTGACAAAGCCAAGATCACACACCTTGAAACCAAGATTGACGTCCTTCAAAAACAAATGGCTGATCGACAAACTGCTAAAGCCGATCACCAACAGAAACAAAGAGAGCTTGATGCAGAAGTTGAAAAACTTAAATTTTTGGTGGACACTCTGTAGACTACTGTTGATAATCAATCTCCTGCCAATGAAACTCAAAAGAAATTGAAGATTTGCAGGCAGCGATTGTTCAACTAAAAGAGTCCAATGCCAAGTAGCAGAAGATCAACGAAGAAATTGAAGGAAAATACAAAGCTGCTTGTGACTTGATCGGAAGTGATGATGTGGAGTCGAGAGAAAGCATATGATGATAATGCTCCTAAGGTTGTTGAAGGTGGTGATCCTGGTGCTCGTACATCTGGTACTCCGACACAATATACTGTGGTGGTGGAAGAAGAGTCATACAGTGATGAGTCTAATGATGATGGTTAAGGTGATAATGATGTGCACGATTCTTTCAATGATGATGATGATGATGTTGCGCCGGTGTTGGAACCAAGAGGTTGAAACTGCTGCTAGTGACACTGAGATGTTGTTTGCTGACCCTGAGACTGAACGTCTTCAAGAGGATTAGGACATGGAGAAAATGTTTGCCGAACAATTCAAAGGCAGTGAAGAAAACATGTCTTGGGGTCCTCTATCTGATCATGTGGTAGACGGTATCGAATCGATGTTTGTGGTTGATTATCTTGATGATGAACCTGTGATGCCACCGCTGACCCTTGCCAGACACAATATAAGCCTGAAGTATCGAGTGCTCATGCCGCTGCTGAAAGACCTCTTGTCAGAAAGAGAAAGTTCATTAGTATCAAGTATTAACAATTGGTGGAGCTTCAGTGACCAAAATTTCCCTATCATGATGATAGTTTCATTCAATTTAGCAAATTGGATCATATCAATGAACGTTGGGTAATCCGAAGGGAAAACAATGATATCACGTATCTTTGACACCCTGAGTTGCACACCTTGTTGGAGGTGGATCTGAAGTCTGAACTACTTCGCACGACAAGAGAATAAAGCCTCGGGGTTTGCTAGTTGGTACAAAAGCAGCATAAAAAGCACACCAAAAAGGGATTTGAAGATTATAAAGTAAACAAAAACAAGAAGTTCGCTCACCCCACGGAGATAATCGAGCTCACCGAAAAGCCGGTAAACAACTGAAAGTACAATGCCAACCGATGGACACATTGTTTATCATGGTGATGATTTAGATGATAACATGTTTAATCCTTTGAATGGGTGGAGCTTCGACCATAAGACCAACGAAGTTGTTGTGTACTACTACGATAATGATGAGTTTTGATTCTTTGATGAGCATGAACTTCTTCGGTTGCGCGAACGTGACATCAAGAAGCTTCAACAACATCCATTGGGAGATCAGAGATTCAAGACCTCGGTTTTCGCTTCACCAGCATCATCAACACGTTCAATCGATTCGTTAATCGCATCATTGAGAATCGAGTGCTTGATGGATGCATCTCGTATAATTACAAGATAGACTGAAGTGAAGAGCTAGAGACGGAAGCTAACATCTATACAAATGCCTAGAGGGAGATTATTAGGCCATGTTTTGTTTATTTACAATATTTAGGCTTATGTATTAGATGGATTTATCATGTATCGTTTATTTGCTTTCTTTTAGCTTGTTGTACTGGGTCATATGCCATTTATTGTGTAATTGTGCTTTGGGCCGGCCCAAGAGGCCCAAATAATAAACCCTAGGTGCGTGGGTATAACTAGGAAACTATTCACCCATGCAGCAAAAGTTTCTTTTCACATTCACTCTCTCTACCTTTACTACTATCTCTCTCTATGGTTTTCTTATCATTCTTGATCCGAGATCCGAGTAACAATAGTGATTTCCGCTCATTGGTGTTACGGATTGATCCGAACAAGTTGTTAGATCCATTTCGGGAATCTACAATAAACAAAAAAAAATTTCTTGTTCGTTCATTTATTAAACGAGTGTAAACGAACTTTCTGCCAAACAATTTACGAACTACTCGTTGAACGTAGAGTTCATTTACACCAATAATAGTCAAATTGATGGTTCTAAAAAGTTTTTTGAAACAAAGAAAAAAAGCTTAATTACACGAATTGCTAGTGCAACTAGTATAATAATGATGAAGAAGAATGCAAAAAGTTCCAGGTTTTGCGACATCTGTTGAAGAAGAATGCAAAAAGTTTAAGTTCTCGGGACCGGCGGATTTAGCGCTTGCCACTAAATTGAGATGGTTGAAAAAGAAAATTAAACTTTGGTTGGCGGATTTTATTAAGGCAAGAGATGGGGAGTTGTTGTTCAAAAAAACAAGAATTCGGGCTTTAGAGTCCGACGCGGAATCCCGACAATTAACTAGTGGCGAAATGGAGGAAAAGGCTGAGTGTTTGATGTTTGTGCAGGAGGTTGAATCTCAAAAAATGAAAGATCTGCAACAAAAGGCAAAAGTGCGGTGGGCGGTACATGGAGATGAAAACTCGAGCTACTTTCATGGTTTATTAAAAGCAAATCTTACTAATAATAGGCTGCATGGTCTTATAGATGGTGTTGGAAATTGGATCGATAAGCCAATAATTTTGAAAAACATGGTGTTTGACTTCTTCGCACAAAGGTTTGAGGAGCCTTGGGTTGTGCGACCAGGTTTCGTTTGCCCGGAGTTGCCTGGCTTAAATGAGGATGAGGCGGAGTCTCTTGTGGGTTCGTTTACTCGATCTGAAATAAAAGAGGCGGTGTGGGGTTGTGTTGGAGAAAGGTCACTAGGTCCGGATGGCTTCAGTTTCAAATTTTTGAAGCAATGTTAGGCCTGTTTTGAAGATGATTTTGTGAATGTCTTCACCGAGTTCCATAATTCCGGGTCGTTTCGGATCGGGTGTATGTCCTCATTTATTGCATTGATTCCGAAGGTGAAAGATCCATCGGGTTTAGGTGATTTCCGGCCCATTAGTCTTATTGGGTGTATTAACAAAGTATTATCCAAAGTGCTCGTGAATAGACTAAAGGTAGTAATTGGGAAGTTGATCTCAGAAGAGCAGTCCGCTTTTTTATCTAACAAAAGTATTTTGGACGGACCGTTAATTCTAAATGAGTTGGTGGCATGGTTGCGTAAGTCTGGAAAACGTGGCATGATCTTCAAGGTTGACATTGAGAAGGCGTACGACTCGCTTAATTGGGGTTTCCTTGATTCAGTGTTAAGTCAGATGAATTTCCCGATTCGGTGGAGGAATTGGATTTTGGCTATTTTAGGTGCGGGACGAGCGTCAGTCTTGGTAAATGGGTCTCCAACACGGGAATTCTCGTGCTCTCGGGGTCTTCGGCAGGGTGACCCATTATCACCTTTCTTGTTTATTATTGCAATTGAAGCTTTAACTGCGATGATGAAGATGGCTGAGGTTACGGGGCTGTATCGGGGGCTGAGCTGTGGAGTTAATGGGCCAATCGTGTCACACCTTATTTAGGCAGATGATGTAATTGTCAAGTTCTCATCACTGCTCTAACTTTTTATGCATTGGTTAGTGGTTATAACCACTTAAAGCGTGCTCAAGTTGCCAGTTTAAATAATACTTTTGTCACCACCTTTTATATCTCTTTCACTCACAGCCAACTTTTTTTCTCTTCTCCACTCACAACATCCTAAACTACTTCTTACATTATAAAACATAACTCGCAAAATTTGATGGGGGAATTTGAATGCTCTTAGCATCTTGTCGGTTAGGATTGCAAGCTAGATTATTTAATTGGTGTTGTTAGTTGATTTTGTGGTAGGCAAATTGACCACATGATTTGAGTTGATAGGTGGCTATATACCCGATATTTTCACCTTCCTTGAGTCTGAGCATTAGATAGGAAGTATGGTTATTTGGTACCATTATCCATTTAAATCTTTGTTTCGTGACCATCAAGCGGTGTCTAGGTCGGTCTAGATTTACCGTGACTGTGAGTTTTAGATTGGTTTAAGTTTTTTTCCTAGAGTTGCCAGTACCAATCCTTAGAGAATGACATTGAGACTTACCTGTGACCATGCAATTTTTATTTTGGATACATTAGTAAACTTTATCTTGGTATACGCAATTTGCCCCTTAGGCGTGTTTTGGAGGGTTAGTGAGACCGACCATGTGATGATGTGATCTGATTCCATTAGTATTCTCAAGTGTGTCCATCTTAGATTACCAGTGTCACACGAGCGTTAGATCCCAAGATTAATTAGCTAGTTAGCTGCAAATATAATTCTTAGTCTAGGTAGTCGCTTCTCTATATTTGGTATCTCTGCGTGCCATTAGTTTGTTTTAGTTTTCTTTAGTTAATTCATTTTTTATTTAGTTGCTTATTTTAAGTTTTAGTTACTTTAATTATCCAGACTTACCTTATAGTGTGCTATTACACGATTGATACACTTAACAATGTGAAACGTGATTTAGTTTTCCCTTTTAAAACTTAAATTGCGAATCTATTTTTATTTTAATTTATATACTTAATTTTACACCAAGGCTTGACTAGTTGCTCATGAGTTTTATCAAGAGTATGGGACTATGACGAGACATTTAGTCCATTGCTAAATTTATGACTCTTAGTAAATGTTTGTGTATTATAAAGTCTTGGTTGGCGTCTCAACAAATGGAAATTCTGGACGTCACTATTGAGCTAATAAAGTGGATCACAAGGCTAACAAGAAACACAAGATTGCAAGTCTGCCTCTTTTGTACGTACAAGATTGCAAGACAAATTATTTCTTCTCCTAATCTTATTAACTCCCCAAACAAGAATCTTCTTTGACAAATAAAACAACATTACTAAATAAAATATGGAGCAAAGTGCCATTTTACTTTAAAACAAGGCTAACTTATTTGAATTCAAATAATGAACTTATATTATTATTATTATTATTATTATTATTATTATTATTATTATTATATATCTCCTCCAAACCACTCATGAGATTTCTCGAACCGCTGTTAAATATGGTCATGCACCACATCATACTAGCTATGGATCACCATCTTAAAACCGAGAGTATCCACACGGTGAACTAAATATATGACATGCGGTGGCCTTAAGTTGTGAATGTTTTAGGTTAATCCTTTAAAACAAGTGTGCCCTTAGTGATAACAAATGTAATATGGCCATTGATCTTCTCATTTAATGGTGTGCGGGTTATGGTTAACGCTTGATATCCTTGAGGTCTCAGGTTTGAAACCCGACTCAAGAAATTTTCCTACAGTGGTGGGTTTTCTCCTTAATGTTGTTCTTGGGTGAGTCAGACCTAAAACGTCAAAATCAGTATAGAAGGCTGACATCTCGTGTCAAGAAGTCTCAGTCGGGTATTGATATTGCCATATTGGAGATAGTTTCAAAACTTGAAAAAAAAAACATAATATATTTTTTTTAATGAAATTTGCATAAATTTGGCAAGTGGAGGAAACACTGATGTCATTCAATCATGTATTTTTGTAAGCGAAATTAAATGTATAGGATGGCTGCACAATCTATAGTTAACAACATATACATCCGATACCTTGGTTGTTGTGATAGAAAATAATTATGGAAATCATCATAGATTAATATTCCATCAGACAAAACTAAAATCCAAACTACAGTACCCAAATCCGTAGTATAAAATGCATGGAGCTTTGCCTATTTTGATATCAAACCAACAGGTAAACTCAAGTCTTCTGGTTAAGGTAATCTATTAAGTCTTATAGAGTTATAGATTCACATTAACAGTCTTATGCTTAAGTTCATTTAATGCATAGTAACCAATATATATATGTACTTTCTCAGGTTAAACCATACGTACTCAAGATGGGAGCAGGCGGCCAGATGAATGTTAATAGCGCGGACAAAGACATCCTTGAACGTGTTCCTGTCAAAAAGCCACCATTCGAGATTAGCGATCTTAAGAAAGCAATACCACTTCATTGTTATAAACGTGACCTCTTACGTTCTCTCTACTACCTCATTTGGGACTTAGCCGGTCATATTCGCGGTTTACAAATTTGCATCAAATTACATTCCTCTCCTACCTATATCCCTTAAGTACATTGCATGGCCAAATTATTGGTTCGTCCAAGGTACTTGTTTTATGGGTGCGTGGGTCGTCGGTCATGACTTGGGCCATCATGCCTTTAGCGAATACGAGTGGCTTGATGATGCAATTGGTTTTGTCCTCCACTCCGCATTCCTCACTCCATACTTTCCGTTTAAATACAGTAATCGTAGTCACCATGCTCACACCAATTCAATGGAGTACGACGAGGTTTGGATCCCCAAACGGAAGGCCGATACCTTGTATTCTGAATTTCTAAACAACCCTTTAGGCAACTTGTTTATGACTTTCGGTCGGTTGGTTTTAAGCTTTCCCATGTACTTCGCTTTCAATATCCACGGCAGGGAATACGACGGGTTTGTGAGTCACTTTTACCCTCAAAGTCCTCTGTTCAACGATAGCGAACGGAAGTATATTCGGCTCTCTGATGCTGGATTGCTTGTAGCTGTGTATACACTATACAAGATTGCCGCAGCCACTAGTGCCTCATGGTTATTTTGCATATATGGAGTCCCTTTGATGGTTTTAAACGGTCATTTCATCTTTTTCAGCTTTGTGCACCATACTCATCCTTCCTTACCTCACTTCGACTCGCGAGAGTGGGACTGGATAAGAGGTGCCATGTCAACTGTTGACAGAGATTACGGTATCATTAATAATATTTTTCATAACGTTACATGTGCTCATGTGGTTCACCATTTGATATCACATATCCCACATTATCATTTGATTGAGGCAACCAATGCCATCAAGCCGATTCTAGGTACTACTACAAGTACGATGATACACCGATCCTAAAGGCTTTCTGGAGAGAAACAAAGGAGTGTATTTTTGTTGAACCAGATGCAGGTGCTGAGGATACTGGTGTTTACTGGTGGCGCAAGTAAACTTAATAGCTTGTATTCCGTATGCATCGCTGAAGCATATAAATAATCGTGTCCGTTCCACTGGATGCTATATTACGTACTTCGTAGATATGTTTATGTGCAATTCTAGTTTTCTTGTTTGATTTTGATGCAACATATACAACTGGTCGATTACCAGCTAGTAATTGTGTTGGATCTTTTGTGTATTGTGATATATATATATATGGCACTACGTTCAACTTGTTGTAAACAACATAAATAAGTATTAATTCTCATAATCTCATGAACAATAAATACCTACAAATTCCCTTTTTATAATAGCATGATATGATGTCACATCATTAACTTCAAGTTGATATGAAAATATATATGTTGTGTAGTAGTTGTTATTTATGCATATTTGTTCTGTTATATATGACATAACAATAAACCATACTCGATTTTTTTTGTGGGGTGGGGGTGGGGGGTATATATATATATATGGAGATGATCATGAGAGAACTAGAGAACTAATAATGAAATATTTTTAATTTAATTAAAAAAAATATTTTTTAAATTTTTTCTCTTTCATCCTTCTTATATGTTGTTATTCTTCACCACAAAAAAAATATAAAAATGAAAAAAAAAATAAAAAAAAATTAACGAGTAATGCATATACACCGACTTTTTTTATAATGCATATGTGCAATAGTGTGCATTTTGATATTTTAAATAGTGTTGAATAGCATATATATAGTTGTTTGTATTGTATATTTGCAATAGTGTTATATTATATACAAAAATTAAAAAAAATCGATATAGTGCATATTTGCATTAGTGTTGTATTACATATATGCGATAATATGTTTTGCATACAATTATTAGTGTTGTATTTGCATATATTCAATAGTGTGTATTGGATAATGCAATTGTGTTGTATTATATGCAATAAAACACTATTGTATACATGCAATAGGCATTAGTGCACATATGCACTACAGTACTACACCGACAAGTTTTTTAAAAATAGTTAAAAATAATTCTTTACTAGTTCTCTAGTTCTCTCTTTAAAAGGAGTTCTCTCTAGATCCCACCCTTATATATATATATATATATAGGGTATAGATACTATACGCTAATGC
Source organism: Bidens hawaiensis (assembly GCF_021521415.1). NCBI lineage: Eukaryota > Viridiplantae > Streptophyta > Magnoliopsida > Asterales > Asteraceae > Bidens > Bidens hawaiensis. The sequence continues at coordinate 21,614 of NW_027504983.1, forward strand.
TTTAACGTACGAGAGGTACGCGAGACGTTTAAAGACAAAAAACAAAGGCAAAAACCTAAAACGCTCAGAAAACGCTCACAAAAACTTAAACGCTAAGCCAAAAACCTAAAACGCTCAAAAAACGGTCTTCGTGAAAAAAGTAAAAAATTGATCGATTAACGACCCAAAACTATTTTTTCTGTTAACCAAAGATTAATTGGATATGTATTGACTATTACGAGATGTTGGGATGTGATTTCATGAATCGATTCGTGAAAAACGGGATTCGCGTACGTTAATGTACGTTAAGGATTAGTGTATTGGATCTTTTCACTATATATATATATATATATATATATATATATATATATATATATATAAAATGGTTCAAATAATAAACAATTGTTTTGTGAGAAGTGTAAGAAAACTTTAAAATAAACCACACCATCTAAATAGGGGACTATACCATGTAAATAGAAAATTATAAAACTTTTATAACCTACTAATTTCAACCACTAGATCCTCGATCCAAGAGTCTACATCTATTCTTATGCTTCTCACAAAACTATTGTTTTTTTACGTTAACCCTAAAAGGGTTCAAATAAAAAAAACAATTGTTTTGTGAGAAGTGTGATAAAGCTTTAAAATAAAGTACATCATCTAAATAGGGCACTATAATATGTTAATATGAAACTATACAACTTTTAGAAACTATCAATCTCAACCACTAGATCTTAGATCCAATGGTGTACATCAATTCTTATGTTTCTCAAAAAACTATTGTTTATATATATATATATATATATATGGTAGAGATACTGTACAATAATGGCTTAATGATTAATAGTTATTTATATTTCTAATCGGCCGGTGATATATATATATTAATATATAATGTTTTTTTTTATTTGAATGTCTTAATTAAGTGTGAGCTTAAAGCCCTATCTTCATTTTGTTGGCTCATCAACCGGCTCTGTCTATCACAAATTACTAAAATGTTTTATATGACTAAGAGTAATTAATTGTTTAAATTGTTACTAATTCACTATATAACTTATATTTTTGTAAACGAACATAAAATGTGGTGTAAAATATGTTGACCCGGACAGAAAATTGAAGACATTTAAATATGCAAAGCTTCTTATGTGGATTTAGTTTGAGTAGACAAACACAACAACATTACCTTAAACAAATCAATTGTGTAGATTGTTACCGAGGGTTGAATTAATCTCAGTGATCGATGTGTGGGTCAAAACGTTTGTTTATTGTACATTAAAACATCATGTAAAATCGTTCATTTTTACCACATGCGGCAATGCCTGTGTTAAAAAAACTCGTTTAATTTAAACTTACATATCTCGTGTTGTAAAGCTTGATTGAAAATATCATGGAAAATAAACGCAACATCTAGTCAGGGTGTTTTCCACTCATTGAATAACTTAACACACACTTCGACAAAAGAGTCATGAATTTATGATATCGAAATTATACATGTCATGTTGAGCCCAAGCTTGTATTGCTTTGCATAATTATATAATACAAACAAGAAGTTTGGTGCAGCAAAGTTTTGATTGGGCAACTTAGCGGCACATTATTGGTCATTTTTGGCTTGTTTTAGTTTTGGTCCGTAACATACGACGAAAACCAATCGAATGTATATTTCGTTTTGTTTTGTTTTAGTTTTGATACCGTTACAAACATAATGGAAGCCGGCCGAATTCGAGTAGTCTCAACACGTTTTGTTTTAGTTATAGTACCGAAACAAACGTAACGAAAATCGACAGAATGCTGATTTATTTTTTATAGTTCTAGTACCGTCACGAATGTGACATAAACCAACCGAATTTGCGTAGACTCATTGCCTCAATGCACGGGATCAACAACAATCGGGTTTTAACAACACCCAATTTTACCGGCTGATGTCACCCATTGGTCCACCTCAAATTTATTTTGGCTTTAGTTCTTGTACAATAACACATGTAACTGGAACCAACCGAATTCGCTTCGACTTACCACCTCAACACTTGTGATGGACAACGCTTGGGGTTAACTATTGCCCCGATGCAACGCGCCGGGTAAAACACTACTTATATATGTATATCAAATATTGTTTCAACATATCATAGATGAATTGTTATTAATCGCCCTTAAAAAAACTGAAGTATATATATCAAATCTTAATTAACATGGTGTGCATATATATATGTATCGCTACTAGCAACATACACATTCACCGAATTTATCCTTTTTACAGCAACCGTTCTCGCAATGGCTCGAACCACTTGGTGTTGATGATCCACCAGTTCCACCTCCACCGCCACACCCGGCTATTTCTCCTTGTCTTGGTGAATTGCAGTCTTCAGCTGGGAAAAACTATTGATTAACAAGAAAATTGATTATGATAGTTGAGTTTTCAAACACAAATTTTATATATTGAACAAGAACTTAAGCATTTATCCAAATCCAACCAAACTATTGTTTAAATAAAAACAACTGTATTCGTTAATTAGTGCAATTGAGCATTTGAATATTATCATATGTATTAATAACACACTTTAAAAAACTGGCCATTTGCAACGTTAAAAAATGTGGATCGATTGTGACCGATTTGCGACCAAAATTCATAGTGGTCGCAAAAGAATGACCAACACAGGCAAACTCTGGCACTGCTTTTTGGGTTGCAAAAATAGAAAAACAATGGCAAACTTTCACTACTAGAAAATGAGACATTTTTCTACGACATATTTCGTAGAAAATTGGTTGAAAAACCTATTTTCTAACAATTTTCCAACAAAAAAAAGTTACATTTGAATAACACATGTTTGAAAATCATTTTCAACCGTTTTCCAATAATTTTTCTAATAAAATTGCTATAAAAATATGTTGTTGCAAACTTATTACAACTTTCTTACATAAAATGTTTGATAAAACGTTCCAACGAAATTCAAACAAAAAATTTAACTTTAACAAAAAAAAAATCAAATATGCAATATAAATTCCAGAAAAAAAGTTGATAAATATAATTTTTGGATAAAATCATGCTGTCACTATGTTGTTACAAAATTGTTGCAAATTACAGCTAGTTTTTTTGTTATTGAAAAGTGGTTTGTAATACTTATCGTAGGAAATTTATAGGAACTTTTTGTAGGAAAATGTATTGTTTTCTGTTAGTGAATTTGCAACCGTTTAGATCCGTCACAAACAACGATATAAAAAAAATTGTGACCGTATGAGATGATCGCAGACTTTCTTACAAAAATGGTCATGGAAAACTTTGCGACTGTTAAGAGCAGTCGCAAAAATGATACAGAAATATAGAATTTGTGACCGTCTAAGGCGGTAGCAAACTTTCTTATGGTTTTCCCATCGCGGTTTCGGTTGCAAAGTGGTGGAAAAAGGTCAACTGCGACCGTTTCGCGACAACAAATGCGGTCGCAAAATCCCTCTTCTTTAGTAGTAACACCATGTAAGCTGCTGTAGTTCAAACTTGTGTATGTAGGCAAACAAAATCTATCATTGTAACTACTGTAGATCCTTTATTTTAGATATAATAACAATTATGCGGAAATCTCTTTTTAATAGTTATTAACGAAAATCCAAAATTTTAAACAACAAAATATAAAAACCAATTAAAACTCAACTGTATATCAAAAAGTTAATATATAAACAAACCTAGTTGACGGACGCGGTTGTATGGGTGTCGGGCATCTGCGACCGAAATGGTTTGGAACGATGAGCTAACAACGATGTTAGTATAAATGATCAAGCGATATATAGTATATATCTCTGGCTTATTGTAGTTACTATATATATAGCCCAAGTGTATCCATTGTCGCGTGGTTGTTTGAACTTTGAATAACGACCAGATTGTGGTCAACTCTAATGAAAACATGGATCGATAATATAATGGGAGTGGTTACCCACATCCTACGTTCTCACTCGTTTTCTGGCTTTTTACATTAGAAGCTTTTAACTTTATTATCAGTTGATGTCATATTCCTCCGTGATCAACTCCCCGCATTACGCATGTCTTTTTCTTTATTTTTTTTGGTACGCATGTCAACTTAATTTTTGATAGGAACATGTATGTATGTTCGTACTTCGTACGTATTATAAAGGAGAGTAAACATGATCGTTCTAAAAAAATCACTCTCATAAATAACTCAATAGTAGAGGGGAGTTGAAGCAAACATCACCCATCAATAAATATATTTTTTCTCCTTCATGTTATTGTCACAAGATTCACAGAGTAAGTTATCCTCCCAAACGGAAGTGGACTATGGTGTGTTGTGAGAATAATATCGGCAAATACTGGCCATGTGGTGTGCACTAAGATTCTTGAATTGGGTGTGTTTCAAACCAAAGTAGTTGGAGAAGTCATTAAGAAAGGATTTTTTTTAACTAGTAGGTTTTAAATAAAGAAAAAAAAGCGGTTTCTAGGTGTGTGATAAGAGTGTCAATGGGTTTTAGATGTTCCTCTATCTTAGATGGATGATATCTAAGGGCACGCTAAATCAACATGAAATCCTCCATATGAGATATTGGAGGAATTAAACTCCATATTTTCATTTTTAGCAAACATGCGTATAATAAAAAACATATGAAATGTCATAGGGTGTAACTTGAAAATGAGTGAAACCTTCATATAATATGGAGGGATTGAACTCAAAATTTTCAATTTTGGCACACTCACGGGTGTTGTCTCGGTCACTTGGCGTACACACTTTTTTGAAGAACATAGACGATAGATTCTATAAAAGCAGCATAGTGTGAGCTTTTAAGACATGTACGTATGAGTAAGTTTTAATTGATGTTATACAGCTTTAAATCATAAATTCTTGATAGCGATTTGCATTTGTGGACAATATGCTGTTGTTTGCACATCATGAACCGATCGCAACCCTGAACGTAGATTCTATTCATGTCTACGTTTTGTAAAAACCTTAATTTTCCTTGTTAATTCATTTGACATTTTTTAAATTTATTATAATTTATAGGGTCCTACATGTCAAAAATTTATAGACTGGATATACCGGTCTATGTGCAATCGTGTTGTAGCCATTATTCATGGACTTTTGTGTTCTAAAAACATGCTAGAATATGAAGTTACCATACTTCAAACAAATAACCGTTTGAAGTACGTTATCATCTTTATCTTGTTACTATGTCATAAATATGGAGTTCAATCCATCCATCTCATATGGAGGGTTTCACTCATTTTCAAGTTACACCTATGACATTTCATATATTTTTTATTATACGTAAGTATGCTAAAAATTAAAATATAAAGTTCAATCCCTCCATCTCATATGGAGAATTTCATATTAAGCTACTATGTGGCGCAATGGAGGAATCTTGGATCCCTCTACCTCAGATGGCGGATCCAGTCATCTTCAACTTACACGTCACCGCTGACTTGGCGAGCCATTAGATCAGTTCCTCCATCTCAGATAGAGGAACACCTAAAACCCATTAACACTCTTGTCACACACCTAAAACCCGACCAATTTCTTTTGGTAAAACCTAATAGTTTGAAAAAAGATCTTAAGACAACATATGGCATCAAGGGAAGCTTTCTGGTTTGGAGACTTGAAAGAGTTTGTGACGATGGTTAAAAAGGCCAAATAAAAACCGATAAATCTTAACGATGATATAGTCTCTAGAGTCTTGGCCTTCGTACAAAAATCAGCCACTGCTTATGGTACGTATGGTAGTTTTGGTTCCGCCACTGAATGTTGTGTTTGTTTGAATTAAAAAGTATGCATGCAATTGTTGAAAATTCTAACCACAACCACAAAGTTTTAGAGGATTTTGATCCGTAATCTTTTCCTTTTAATCGACAATAGTTCATATCTTTTGGTCATGACTCAGTTAATCATGGGTCATCATCTCCTTTCTTTTCAGTTCTATGATGAAAAAAAGGAAAAACTAAAGTTTTCTCAATAACTAATTTATATGTAAATAGCAAGATGACTAAAATTTCTATTTGCACGTTTAAATTAAGTCAAGAAAATGTTTATTTAACCATCTTATTCCCAAAATATCAACCCCTAAATCTCGTCACAACAACGGCTTTTAATCATTACTTGATGCCTTCTGTTCAGGATGATTACAAATCTTGCCTAACTTGATGCCTTCTGTTCAGGACGATTAGAAATCTTGTCGTACGTGGATAGCCGGAGTCGTCATACAATTTCACAGTGAAGCCCCGTGTTGTGAGGATCAGATGCTATTGAAGTTCTTTGTGGCTTGGAAGTGAAAACAAGTACAGAGAGTAATTGAGCATGAAAACTAGTGAGGATGTAAAGAGTAATTCGTATCCGTTCGATAGTCATCAACATAACACGTACATTACATATTTATAGCTCACGAAAGGCCTGCAAACATTGCGCTCAGCCTATTTGCTCTAATGTCTGAATTTATAACAATTACAATACAAATAGAATTTTCTTTCCAAGGTGACAACGTATTGTAGTTTTAGTGTGGCATACACAAAACAGAATATGAACATATATATACATGCCCATAAAATTTAAATTTTTCTTAATATCAAATGAGCTCCAAACTGCGGTTGAAGAGTGACGATCGTGTGTGGGGCATGATAATAAGATGGTGAGAGATCAAACTGAAAATGTTGTAGAATCATTGCTAGCGCGGCTTTTGCTTCCAACAAAGCAAAACTTTGTCCAATACATATACGCGGACCCCAACCAAAAGGAATGTATGATGCCTGACCCTTGGTCACCTTTGACACACCTTCGGAAAATCTTTCAGGCTTGAATTCCTTAACATCATCACCCCATATGTCACGGTCATGGTGCAAAAGCATATTATGCAATTGTAGCAAAGATCCAGCAGGTAACGTTATGTCACCTAATTTGGTTTCTTGATGTATTGTGCGTACTAAATATACCACCGGGGGGTAAAGTCTAAGCACCTCACTAAAAATCATGTTAACCTGCAAAAAATAGCGAGTAAAATATTCTCAAAAACAATATGAATAAATCCCAATATGAGTTACACAGTTGGTGGTGCTTCTTTAGGCAAAAAAGTATGAACCCTTTTTTTATTTTTGTTTGCCAAACAGTGAGAAAAGCATCTTAAGAGCATCCACAATTAATAAGCACCCAAAAAAAACAACAAAAAAAATGTCTAGTCGAATGTCACGTTGTAAAAACACTAAAAACTCAACAATAAGGAATCCTAAAAATACCAAAAACATTGTCATGTCATCACAACCTTTTAAAAAAAATGTATTTTAGACCCAACCCACCTCCCCCTCCCCACATGGCCCCACCACCTGCAAAAAGTGTTGTTTTATGAAAACGCATGATAAAGACAGCATGCATAATAAGAAAAAACTCAACCAAAAAAACGCATGATAAAGACCGCATGCATAATAAGAAAAAACTAATGATGTGGACAAACACCAAAAAAACACCCTCTAAATATGTCTTATCATGAATAGTCTTAGAACTAGTGTTTTTCTGATACTTTATAGCTTACACCATAGAATCATGGAAATAAATAGATTTCTAAAAACAATGCAGCACAATATATAAGAAGAAATTTTTTTTGTCCAACAAAAGGATGAAAATCCTTACAATTTTTAAACGATTCAATCCATCGATATCAATTTTCTTCTCTCCACAGGCTAGTGAAACTTCATCTCTAGCCCGGGCTTGCCAATCTTTGTGTTGAGCCAACAACACCATCGTCCAAATAAGCAAGTTTCCTGTGGTCTCTTGTCCTGCAAAGTAGAAAAGCTTACACTCATCAACGATTTCATCAATACTCCAGAACTGGTATTCCCTTGTTGTTTTATTGCTTTGTAATTGGAATCCAGTAGTATGCCCAACAAGTCTTCATTATTGCTTTCTCCTTCTTTAATTGCTACGGTTCGCTTGTTGATGATACTCCTAATCGAAGCCCTCACTTTATGGTCAATTTCCTTCATTCTCTTATTTTTCTTTGTTGGTAAAAATCTGCAAAGTTGTGTTTGATTTTAAAACTCAATCTTTTCTACAATAAAACATAAAGTATTGCCATTGTAAAATTAAAATATATTGTAATAATCCTTCGACCTCCATTAAATAAATGAAAAGGGGCTCAAAAGTTAGGTTATGAAGAACATGTATACTCACCTTGATCCCGGAATATAGAGTGATTGTATAGCCTCTATGACCAACTGTGCTTGTTCTCGTTGTAGTTCAAATATTCTTTTACCTTCCTCAAAACTACTACCAAACGCAGTACGTGAAATTACATCACTCGAGAATGTTTGTAGATAAGGCCATACATCAAGTTCACACGAGCTTTCCGTCCTTAACATATCTTCCCATTTGTTGATCATCTCAACACAACACATATAAAATGCAGGAACCATATGCTATAAAGAAAACTTAATATCATTTAATGGCTTCTTTAAAAAAAAACTTTTGCAATATTTTCTTAAAGACATAAGACAATATATAATAACAAACCTTGAGCTTCTCAACATGGAAAGCAGGATTGATGATTTTCCGGTGTTTGCTCCATTGATCACATTCAACTTGAGCTAGACCTGCTACTAGCAACTTTACTAAAGGGTTTCCCTTCGCCTTTTGAAATCGATAGTTATTTGCAAAGACTTCTTTTATCATAGCCAGTTAAGTTATATGCACCACAGGTATAGGTACCAACCAGGTGAAGTAGTTTTTTCCTATGCATTAAATAAATAACATATTTTATGTCATTTGAAGAAAACTCAAAATTTTTAAAATTTTAGCAAATAGTTCCCTTTTATTTTATTGGTTTAATGCACCATAGTGTAGAAATGAACTAAATGGGACATTTAGTGGATGAAGCTGCATCCTAAGTATCCCGCTAGCGAGAACCTCATAAAAATATGAGAAAGATGTTAAACAGACACCACCTCCCATATTCAAACACCATATAACCCGTATAGCGTTTTTCCGTACACAAGTCTGCGAGGGTGTTAGACCTGACGTTGACCAAGTATCTATACGAGTCATATAGCTGGATATGCAAATTTTCCTATACGAAGGCTACATGAATCGTATAAATACCTATTTTTGTGCGCTTATCATGGTTTTTTTTCGATAAACATGTCAGACAGTTATTTGATATGATAAAAGATTTTGTCATTTACTGAAATGATATAAGATTCCATCAATTATTGAACACTATACAAAATTTCGTTTATTATTCAATTCAATAAAATATTCCATTGCTAATTATATTCCAAGACACAAGATTCCACCAAAACTACTATATATTGTGTGCTAATTAGTTATATTTTGGATTTATGAATTATGACCATATGCTTGATAAAGCCACTAGATTTTGGGTTTCCACTATATGAGTCGTATCTTTCTAAACAAAAGCCTCGTTTAGTTTAATCTATATGAAACATTTAGTCAAGAACATCAAACGACTACATGGCCCGTATAGTACGACCCATATAGCTTTTATACAACTCATAAATTTTCAAAAATAAAATTCAAGTTGTTTTTTTATTAATTATGTTGCGTAGATTATATCAAGAAATTTAAATTCCGGTGAAAGTGTTCAAATGGTTTATGAACACTATGTTCTACAGTTCTCATGAGGGACAAGGCGTACATGATCTAGGCCATCATCGAGGTCGATTGGGTACATCGTAGAGGCGACTCTTTGATCAAGGTTACCATCCTTGCTAGTGGGAGCTCACCATATATATAGTTCCAGTATACGTTACTCCTATATCCTACTGATTAGGTCGTCTGTTCAAGTCCTGATCGATAATCAACACGAAGTAAACGAAAAACTCTCGTTTATGTTAATTAGAAAAATATAACTCAACAAAATTGATTACAATCTCAAAGCTTAACTCGGTTTGACTCTTCTTCTCAACAATCCTTAACTCGGTTGCCCCTATTTATAATGTTACCTCAACTTAGATAACAACAAACCTAATAACACTACCTTGATCCTTAAACAACTCATTAATAACCCCTTTTAACTCTTGAATTAGGCTACATTCTCGGGTCAAACAAGAATTGATTCAACACATGTATCCATGTCCCTAATCCTGATATTGTACGCTTCCAATTATTTATTCATGAGCATTCCATCACACTACCCCAGTGGGTAACTTTATCGAAATTATACATGCCTAAAGAGATTGTGACCGATGTTTTTCTTCATGGTATAGAAAATGTGGATGGGCTTAAACTGGTAGCCTTTTGGGCCAAGATTGGTGATAGGGAACTTTGGGACCTTGACCAAGTCTTCGCTTATCAGAAAAGAAAAAAAATGTAAAGTGACGGCGGCCACAGGGAGACAACTAAGTCCACCCAATGGTCCATATATACCATCTTTCAACCATGTCCACCCACATGTCTATCCTCATTTTAACTAGTGTTTTACCCGTCCGGTGGACGGGAACATCAACACGAGAATCATTAAACACGATGAACACATGAAAATCCATTGAATTATAAGAGTCAAGCCAGACAATTTAGAAAAAAATATTTTTTTGCTTAATGTGTAAATGGAAAAGTTCAACTAAAAATCATTGATGATTTAATCCTTTTGACTCTTTAAACAAAAAATGGGGACATATTCACCATATACCTTTGTTGTATCATAAGAAGCTAATTTGATTGGATGAGCATTGTCATTTGGCCTAACCAATTTAACGGCGTCACTCACTCGATGTCTCGATGATTTCTTCAAAGAATAGAAATCAACGCTTGTTTCCATGCATTTCCTCTGATTTAGTTCTCTTGCCGCTTGCCGTGTCTGCAATTGAAAGTAATGGTTCATAAATATTTAAAAACTGAAACAATTTTATACTTGTAATAGGAATTTTAATAAGTTAAACCAGTCAAGCCATAAATCTATAGAGTTAACACGAACACAACCCATTTAGATAAATGTGTTCGTGGTATCGGCCCGAAACAAACCCGGACCCATTTAGACTTGTATTATGTCAAGATGGAAAAAAAAGGTTAGACATTTAACTCACTGCCAACCATAGGCCAAGAAAAAATGTTTAAACACAAGCTTCACTTATAAAGTCCAAACATAAATTTTTTTTCCTTAATGTCCCTTGTAAGAATTTGACCCATAAACTTTGCAAATATTTGAATATCAAAATTGCCTCGGTGTCAATTTGTCTACCACTGTTAGAAGTAATATGCTATTCCTAAACTACCCTTAGATAACTAATGCACATTCATTCACACTAAACCACTAAGATAATAAAGATATGATAACATTAAACTATAATAGAATTATATAAAACATCAAGATTTCAGAAATTAAAGTTTCTTTTATATTTATGGCACAGTAATCAAGCGTAATGTAGCTAATCACAGTTTTGCTTGAACTTATTTTAAGAGCATAGAACCCAAACCCGAACTTGTTATAAATATGCATAACAAAGTAACAATTCAATAAAGTGTAAATGTTACATACCGGAACCGAACCCACTAACCTGCCCAGTCCTAACATGTAACCCGCTTGACCGAACCAAGTTCTTCAGCCTGCAAATCGCATATTTCAGCAAGTATTGAACACACACACAGTCTCAATATATAATTCACCATGACCACTTTTCCAATATGATTTTTCTAACTCTTCATTCTGGCACTTATGGAGGGTTAAAGATATTAAAACTAAATTCACAGTTTTCGGTTTTGGTTATGGGTTTGGCATTATTTTACCTTTTTTTTTGCTTCTTTTTCAATATCTTCTTATGAAGGGGGTGTTTTCCTTTTTTTTCTTTGTTTTGTAAAATTGCTAGGCAGTGATCGCTGCAAAGAACCAGTCCCTTGTTTGTACATTGAATTTGCTCAACACCTTGTATTGTCACGGTACAAAGACTTACCCCAAGATAATTAAAGTCGGTTCGGGTGCTCTTTCTTTCTTTCGTCTAGCCCGTACCTAAACCATTAAAATAAACCTAGTTTTTTTTTGCATTATCATGGTACAGTTCTTATACTCAAGGACAACTAAAGCCTCTTATAAAGCCTTACATCCTATAAAAGTTGTCAGCTGCATCATGTTCCATAAACGTGTCCTATAATTAACAAAGTTGATGTAGTACATGGGAGTAGCTTTAAAAACATCTTTAGAGCACTTAAATGTACAGGTGAGAGTAATCAATCACAAATGCAGATGATCTTAAAGATGGCTAGAAAATGATTTAAGATCTATTTAAACAATAAAAGCACTACCTTTGCTCAAAGTATGAATATTGTTGTGCTCTAACTATGTTCAGCTTCTGGACATCAAAATGGTCATTATCAATGTAATGCCTTCGCAGCGATATTTGCATCTTAAATAGTTGCACTTCAAAGTTCCAACTGTGATGAAAAACAGGGAGGAAAGAAAAAATAGAATGACATATATTGAGGCTTTATTCTTTTTACTATAAAACACATCCAAAGTTACTGACCTCAGTTGAGAGTATTTGAGTTTGACTTGGAAGTCCACATGGCCAACCTTGCTTGGCTGATAGAGAGAATATTCAAGTGAAGCAAGCAGGGTGTGAAGATGATACCTAAACTTCAAAATAAAAAATAAAATTAACCAATAAAAAAAAAAGATAAAAAGAATCATGGGGTCTTCCAAACCTGATTTAAAAAACCAACATAAATCAGACACATTTTTAAATATCATCTACATTTAACTTGAAACACTTACTGATTATGTTACTGGCATTTCGAAGTATCATTCATCATCATTGTTCAAAATTTCTCTTTGAAGTCAGGTAACTGTGGAACAAAAGTACCAAAAACCCCAATATGAGAACATTATAAGCTCGAGTTAACAAAGCCAGAAAGAAACCTAAGATTACCTTATATTGTCGCACATACGATCCCTAAACATTGTTGATTAAAGCAACTGCAGGTGAAAAAGAATCAATATTGCAATCTTTTCATATGAAAAGACAAACAAAGCCTACTACCATAAACATGCATCCAAAAACAAAGAGAACCACCTGCTCTTATGCTGCTGCATATACATGTTTAAAACACTAATCAACTGTCGTCACCTGAAACACAAAAGAAAAGGCTATAAAACAGAACTGGGGGAACTTTCTAATGTTAGATGATAGAAACAAAAGTAGATTTAATGGCGAACTAAAATTGAACAAAAGATATGCTAAATAAACAGGGAATCATCATTAATGATTTGATGTTATGCCAACGCAATGTAACAATTAACGTGTACTTCAAACAGAGAGATTTAAGCCATGAAGCCTAAAGCATGAAATGTGCACCATCAGACGGAGAGTATTGAAATTTCGATTTAGGGCTCCAAAGACCAAAGTGTTGTTGCACCTAATCGGAATGTTGGCAGGATATTGTTGCTCGTCATGGTAAATATCGAATGGAAATTGGAAACTGAAAATCAATGATACCCGATTGAAGAACTGACGGTGGGTATAGCAGAATTTGGAAGATGAAGATGAATGTGAATGTCGATTTGGATTTTGAGATATGATATGTGAACGTGGGATGGGGAGGAGAGGTAACCGCCATGAACGTGGGATGGAAGCCTATGATTGAGGAGGATGCAGACACACGTGAGTAAAGAAGTAACTGTTTTTTTAATCCTTATCAAACGCTCTATATTTAATCTTGAATCTTATCGGACGGCCAGCATTAGTTTCCACTCTTCACACCATGAAAATCGCTACATCAATATCAATGGTCGGATTACATCAGGTATTTTCTATGGCTCAGATTGAAGTTCACTCTTCTCTGGCCATATAATATATAATTTTTCATATATATTAACTTCTCTAGATCTTTTTTTTCTTTAAACACAGTGATTAGTATTTTAAACAATTTGTTTTTGCATTTTCATTTAAAAACAAACTAGTTACAATAGACAAGCATGTGACTGTAAACGAGCAACAAGCTGCGCCGCAATCCCCTTTTGAACAGGGAAACCAATTCAACGAAAAATAAAGTTTGAGGTCTAAGGGGCGGAATAATGCACGACCCACTAAACCCGGTTCAAAAATTCCACAACATCCGAGGCTATAACTATATGTATCAAAAGCAAAAAAGGACAGACGCATGTTAACAATTGCGGGTGTTGCTCCATTTTAAATACTACTAAAGTATCAAGATAATGGGAATAGATGAAGGAAAATAGTAAGGTTAAATGAGTCAAAACGTGTACCATAAGCAGTGACAGATTTATGTTGGAAGGGCAAGACTCGGACAACTATATCGTCGTTCAGAGTTATGGGTTTTGATTTGGCCTCTTTTACCATCTTTACAAACTCTTTTACGTCTCCAAACAAGAATCTATAGGAGCTTCCCTTGAGGCCTTGCTTTCTTAAGAACTTCTCCGTCCTCTTTGGTTTGAACCACACCCAAGTCAAAAATCTTGATGCACACCACACAAGTTTATCAAGATTATTATTCCCACACCAAGCCACACTCCACTTACTTCCATCTTGGTAGGAAACTTTTTAAATCTTGTGATGACTTTAGGAGAGAAAATGATAATTATTGATGAATGATGTTTGCTTTAGCTCCCCTATACTTTTGAGTAATTTATGATGGACCCTATAACAGTTTTGTGTGAAGGCCCCAATATTTATGTGAGTATATATACCATTTATAAAGAGTATAGCATAATAAACATGGTATTTGTTAATGGTTAAAAGTTTAATATAATGACAAATTCGGTTTCTCACACATCCGATGTTGATCTCAAAGACACGACATTGTTAGGCTCGACTGGCCAGATCCTTCGTGACGAGACTCCAGCGGAAGTAAATGAAAGTTTATTTTAGGGTAAAGACAAGTTCTGTGTAAGAGTAATGATTATTTTAAGCATTGTTCGGGCAGTGGTCATGGTCTAAAAGAAACTCCATCCGTCCCACTAAAAGTGTTCATATTTCCTTTTTTGTTTGTACAAATACAAATGTCCACTTTCAAAATTTATTAGTCAATTTATAAGTTTACCTTAAACACACACAACTAGTATTAATAAATAATATTGATAGACTTAATTTTCAAGGACATTATCGTCATTTGGTAAGCAAAAAAAGTAATCATTCAATATACTCTGAACTTTGTGTTTTTCAAACCAAAGTTGTAAGATTGAAATGTCATCAAATGCATTAATGCATCGAACATGCCATCTTTAATGTTGTGTGAGGGCATTTATAAGTTGTACATGTACTTATTGTGTTGTGTTTTAAGATCTCCTTGATGTTGTAATTCATATGTTTAAAGATATTCATTGTCGTAGGAAGTCTTGATGGGACTTAATTAAATAGGTATAAATGATGGTCCCTTCATTTGCAACCTGGAAATCTTCTATGCGTTTTCAAATCATCAATGTAGCTTGGACATTCAATTTTGAGTCTTCTTTTATATTATAACAAACCACCAAAATAAATAAAAGGAGAAATAAAGGTAATGAAAGAAGGAAAACTCCATCCCACATTTGGTGGAGGAAAGAAAAGGAGAGGCTTCCACCTTAGTATAAACAGGTTTGTAAACTCTTGTCCCACATCGCTAGATTAACAAACTAGTGAGCTCTTTATAAGAAAGAAAATTCCTATGTTAATGTTCTTATAAGACATATCACACCCAGTGGTCCTAGCGGAGGGTGCAGAGCACCCGAACGCGCACGCGCACGGGCGAAGTGCGATGGGCGCAATGTGACGCTTTGATGGCGCACTTTGCACTTAAGGGCCGCCTTAGTATTTTTGTTGGAAATTAAATAAAATAAAAATTCTTCCATCGCGTACCGCGACGTGGAGGTTACGCAGAGGACACGTGGCGTGCCACGTAGCAGGCCTAGGGCTGACTCGGCGAAGCTATGAGATTCTTCGCGTACCGCGACGCCCTTCGCACATGACCGTCGCGTACCGCGACGGGGTCCAAAATCCGCTATAAATAGGGTGGAAACGGGATTTCATTTCTTTGCTCAAAATCTTATTCTCTCTGAATTTATACACACACACACACATATATATATATATTAAGATTATAGTATAATACCCGAGTGTCGTAACGATATCCTATCCGATCGAAAGAAACTTAAACGCGAATCCAAAAGCTCTGCCTATTAAGGTAAGACATTGTGCCATCGTGTAAAGTTTCTACTCTCGTGATTATCGTTATGATTATTGGTTTTATACTAATCTAGTTATACTACATTGTGTTTATCCTAGGTGCTTAATACCAGGAGGTGTTCTTTAATTGTAAACTTGCAAGGTGAGACATTCGAGTTTTTGTACCACTCACATTTGCGTGAGACAACTATTTTTTCCGACACTGTCATGATGATTTCAAAACCTATAAAACTCATGGCAGATGGTCTAAATATTTTCAAATATATTTCTTAAAGTATTTAAAATACATTTACAGTGATTAAGTCTCTGTAGACTTACGGGATGGTTACTACTGGTATTGTGGGGGTTTTGTATACAAGGCTTGCCTACTGGGCTATTACACGTTACTTATTGGACAAGTGTTAGCCAATAAGTAATATGACCACAGTCATAGATACGGTCGAGTGACAAGTACCTTTCGGTAATTTGTAAGCAGACAGATGTAAAAACATCTTAATGCTGTAACTGTAAAATGTGTCATTTACAAATGAATGTACTCACAAGTATTTCTTGCTGATCAAATATTTTAAACATGTTTCAGGTGACTTGTTAGAGACAAATGAATGATGCATGCGGGCTTCCAGCTTAAATAAGTGGCTTGTCACCAGAATAAAGAAACGTGTTTTGTAAATAAGGGTTTAACCCTATAAAACTTATGTTTGTATCAAAAAGGTTAAATTACCGTTTTATCATAATAATAATCATGGTGTTTTTATAACTCTGATCATTTTTCCTAACTACGGTTCTGATGAAATTTTCATCTACAAAATAATTTAATAAACACCGATACCACCAATCAATGTTCACGGCTCCCCTCCCGGAGTATAGGGGTCGGGGGCTGTGACAGCCATCAATGTGAAAATTCATATATATGGTTACATTTCAGCTAAGCATAAGAGAGATTCCTCAAACACCGGCCTACTCTTTCAAAAAGCCTCAAAACACCCATATGTTTGTTTGTTTGCAATTGTCAACTAGTTGAAGTTGGTAGGCTAATTAATTGTTTGAAATGTGCTTAATTGTTTACAATGAGCTTATTGCTTAATTGCTCACACTGAAACTCCTTGTGACGATCAGAGGTTATGAAGTTATTTGTGGATTGGAAGTGAAAACAAATGTAGAGAGCAAACGAGTTGATAACGTCATAAAAACTGAGAGAATGTAAAGAGCAATCTCATTCATTCAGAGAGTCATCAACATAACACATATATACATTACATATATATAGCTCAAACCGTAAAAACAAGTAAACAATGGACTCGGGCCACTCGGCCTAAGGGACTTAATGCCTGCATGCAGTTTTAGTGTAGCATAAACAAAGCAATTTTAATATATACATATATGCATACTGTTCATATCGTTTAAAGTTTTCGTATTATCAAATGAGATCCAAACTGCGGTTGAAGAGTGATGATCGTGTGTGGGGCATGCGAATAAGATGGTGAGAGATCAAACTGAAAATGTTGTAAAATCAATGCTAGCGCGGTTTTTGCTTCCAACAAAACAAAATTTTGTCCAACGCATATACGAGGACCCCAGCCAAAAGGAATGTATGATGCTTGACCCTTGGTCACCTTTGAGACACCTTCGGAAAATCTTTCAGGCTTGAATTCCTTAACATCGTCACCCCATATGTCACGGTCATGGTGCAAAAGCATATTATGCAATTGTAGCAAAGATTCGGCAGGTATTGTGATGTCGCCTAATTTGGTTTCTTGATGTATCGTGCGTGTTAACGATGTCACCGGGGGATAAAGTCTAAGCACCTCACTAAAAATCATGTTAACCTACAAAACATCATCATCATCATCATCATCGTACTCAGTATATCCCACCAATAGCAATGCTATGGTAGGGTCTGAGGAGGGTAAGATGTAGACAGTCTTACCTCTATCCCATAGGGATAGAGAGGCTGCTTCCGGTGAGACCCCGGCTCGATAGTAGTTTTGCATCAAGCCTTGGACATAAGGCACATAGCACTCAATCATCAGGGACACCGGCTGATTGGTGCATGTGCCCTTGTCTTTCGGCTATCAACGCCACCACATGATGCCTGATTAACCTTCCGCCACTTTTAACGTTATTTTCACGAGATTAGTAAAATAACGTCAAAATTAGTGCACTTTTACTTTTGTCCACCAGAGGGTTCACACATATATACATTATATGCGCGCACCGCAAGCAGGGCGTACCTACAAAACATAAGAAGTTGCATATTCTTAAATATAGAACTGAGTCACTGAGAGTTCTTGCTGTTACTTTAGTCAAAAATTATGAAACACTATATTTGGCTTTCTGCTAACTAATAATTAACCGGCAGGGATAAAATACTTAATATTTTGTAATTTCATGAAACTCGCGTTAGTATATACTTTACACCATAGAATCACGGAAGTAAACGTAAAACTTGGAGCAATCCCAACTTGAAGGACCCGAATGGTTAATACTAAAAGTATAAGGGTGGTACGGAAGATTTCAAGGGACGGTTTGGTGGAGATCAAAAGTTCAAGGACCAAGTTGAATAACTTGGTGTCATAATTATCTTTTACTTATTATTAAATAAACTAGAGGTCTAGTTTAATTATGATTCATAGTTTGAGTAGGATTAGAATTGTGGGTATTATATAAACACATCATTAGTTTCTTTTAGTAGTAGAGAAAAGTAGAGAGAGTGGAAAAGTATTTTGTTCTTGCTTTCTATTAATGAAAAGAGTCTCATAAACGTTTTATGCAATATCGTGTTTGGTGTTCTTGATTCGCTTGTCTAAGGTTTAACAAGTGGTATTAGAGCCTAAGGATCCAGGCTCGTGTTTCCGATTGGTGGCAAGTCTTGATTGCAGTAGTACCAATCAAAGGCATAAGAAGCCAAGAAACCAATCGTGATCAAGAAACGGTTCAAGATAGCTACGAGGAGAAAACTAGAGGCTACCATCCACAGGTTTGACATTACCCGTAGTTCAATCGGAAATTCTTCTTCTGTGTGGGAGTTTTCGTGCGCTATTCCCAACCAGCCAAGACAAATTAATTTATTTGGTCTGTATTATTCTTCATCATTAAAGTATCAAGAAAGTGGCAGTGACATTAATCCTCTTTCTTGAGTTTGTTGGTCTCATCATTCAACACGAGAAAAGAAAAACAAGATATTGTTTTGTCTTCTAGTGAGACATTCTACAACGTCAATATTTGTTTGGGAATTGTATTATCAAGTGCAAAAGTAAAAACAACCCATCAACAATTAATTTTGTCATCGAAAAGAAGTCAAAGCAATTTTTTAGCTTTGCTATTTTTACTCATCGATCTTGGTCAGTCGTGAATTCGAACGATGGAATTTCAAGTTGTAGGAGGAATCAAGAAGTTGAACCAGAGTAACTATAAACAATGGTCGACATGCATCAAATTGTATCTTCAAGGTCAAGATCTTTGGCAAGTAACGAACGGTACCGAGACGAGACAACCTGCAAACGATATTAATGGTAGTATCGGGAAGTGGCAGGTGAAGGCGGGTCGTGCGATGTTTATCATCAAGACAACGGTGGATGATGATGTTCTTGATCACATTCAAGATCTCGAATACCCAAAGCAAATGTGGGATACGCTAGAGACCTTATTCACGAAGAAGAACGATGCTCGATTGCAACTAGTCGAAGGTGAGTTGATGACGGTTTCTCAAGGGGATCTTCTGATCGCACAATATTTTCGCAAGGTCAAGAATTTGTGTCACGAGATTGGAGAACTCGATCCACAGTCTCGGGTTAGCGATGCTCGTATGAAGCGGATACTCATTCACGGTTTAAGGCCGGAGTACCGTAGTTTTGTTACCGCTATTCAAGGGTGGGCGACCCAACCGAGTATTACCGAGTTCGAAAATATTCTTGCTGGACAAGAAGCCTTAGCAAAACAGTTAGCCGGTGTGTCGATTAAAACCGAGAGCGAAGCCTTGTATGGCGGAAGAAAGGAGAAGCATCGGTTTAGTAAAAATCATAACCGTTATGGCGAGAAAGGTAAGAGTAAATATAGGGAGAACGAGAAACGTGACCGACCCAAGAAGAGAGAATGGAACTGAAAGGTTCGAGATGACAACTCTGAAATAGATTCATCGGATGAAGAGAACCGAGACAAGGAATCAAGGTATCAACCAAAGTAGTTTCCTTTTAGGTGCCACAAATGTGGAAGAAAAGGGCATATGACAAAATATTGTCGAGAACCTGAGGAGGAAGGGAATGCAGCTGTCGTTAAAAAAGAAGAACCGTGGGATGTGGAGGCTAATATGGCCGAGGTTCAAGGACAATACACAGCTGACACCGAATTCAAACCAAACTTGGTAGATGAATGGTTTGAAGAAGGCTCCTGTTGGTGGACAAGTCAGGAAGTAGTGCTAGAGTCGAATCCGTTAAAGGTAACCTTGGAATCATCTATTGTTATTTTGAATCTAGATGATGAGGAAATTGTGGTTGAAGAAGAAAGTACGGTTGATCAAGACGTAACCGTGATAGTAACCGAACAAAACGAGAAAGAAACCGTGTTGGATGAAGTACACAAGGAGGTAGTTCCGTCTCATGTTACGGGTTGTCATGGTGGAAAAGAAAACGTTGAAGATCAACAAACCAACAAAGTTGACGTTGGAGTTTGCATGAGGTTCATGCAAAGTTCGGGTGATCCGAATCAACGAACGAATGAAGGAGTTGAGTTCGAGAGGGAGCATGCATCGAGTAAGGATGGAAGAATTGCTTTAAGTACCATGATAGTTGGTCATGGAGTTGAGAAAGCAAAAGTTGGTTCCTATCTGAAAACAGGTGATGCAGTTCTAAATAATGGTACTCTCGAAATTAGTTCAGTTGTTACAAGGAAAAAGAAACATGTAGGAAGCGTTATGAAGTCGAATTCAAGAATCAAGCTCAAAGAAGTGAGAGCGTTACAAGGTGTGAAGGATCTTGGAGGAACAATGGAAGTTGGTATTGAGAGGGAGTGTAAAACTTGGAGCAATCCCAACTTGAAGGACCCGAATGGTTAATACGAAAAGTATAAGGGTGGTACGGAAGATCTCAAGGGGCGGTTTGGTGGAGATCCAAAGTTCAGGGACCAAGTTGAATAACTTGGTGTCATAATTATCTTTTACTTATTATTAAATAAATTAGAGGTCTAGTTTAATTATTATTCCTAGTTTGAGTAGGATTAGAATTGTGGGTATTATATAAACTCATCATTAGTTTTCTTTTAGTAGTAGAGAAAAGTAGAGAGAGTAGAAAAGTATTTTGTTCTTGTTTTCTATTAATGAAAAGAGTCGCATAAACGTTTTATGTAATATCGTGTTTGGTGTTCTTGATTCGCTTGTCTAAGGTTTAACAGTAAAGAGATTTATATACACAATAAAGGGCACTGTATAAGAGATTTGTCTTTCAAAAAGATGGTAAAATTACTTACTATTTTTAAACGATTCAACCCATCAATATCTAGTTTGTTCTCTCTGAAGACTCGTAAAACTTCATCTCTAGACCGAGCTTGCCAATCCGTGTGTTGAGCCAACAACACCATTGTCCAAACAAGCAAGTCTCCTGTGGTCTCTTGTCCTGCAAAGTAGAAAAGCTTACACTCTTTGATGATTTCATCAATACTTAATCCAGAATTGGTATTCCCTTGTTTTATTGCTTTGTAATTGGACTCCAATAGTATGCCCAACAAGTCTTCGTTATTACTTTCTCCCTTTTTAATTGCGACGATTCGCTTGTCGATGAACATATATGCTCACCTTGATCCTGGAATATATATTGATAGAATAGGCTCTATGACGAGTTTTGCTTGTACTAGTTGTAGTTCAAATATTCTTTTACCTTCCTCAAAACTACTTCCAAATGCGGTACGTGAAATTACATCACTGGAGAATGTTTGAAGATAAGGCCACACATCAAGTTCACATGAGCTTTCCCTTCTTAACATATCTTCCCATTTGTTGATCATCTCAACGCAACACGTATAAAATGCAGGCACCATATGCTATAATGAAAACTTACAATTACTAATGATATTATTTAAAGTTTCTTGCTAGACAATATGTAATAACAAACCTTGAGCTTCTCAACATGAAATGCAGGATTGATGATTTTCCGGTGTTTGCTCCATTGATCACATTCAATGTCAGCTAGACCTGCTACTAGCAACTTAGTTAAAGGGTTTCCCTTCGGCTTTTGAAATCGATACTTATTTGCAAAGACTTCTTTTATCATAGCCGGTTCAGTTATATGCACCACAGGTATAGGTCCCATCCAGGTGAAGTAGTTTTTGCCTATATACAGTAAATAAAAGCATCTTTTATGTCAACAGAATAAAATTCAAAATTATTAAAATTCTAGAAATGCATTATATGTTAGATTTAATGAACCAAGCTACATCCTAAGCACCCTGCTAGCGAAACAATTATAAATATATAAGAAAGTTGTTAGACAGACAACACCTCTCACTATACAACCCATATAGCTTTTTTGCGTACACAACAAGTATGCAAAGGTATTGGACCTCGTCGACCAAGTGACTATACGATTCATATAGTTGTATACGCCAAATTTACTATACGAGGGCTATACAACTTGTATAAATGCCTATATTTGTGTGCATATCTTGTTTTTTTTTCATAAACATGTCGGGTGAAAGCATATGGCAGTTATTTGACATTATATAAGATTCCGTCAATTCTTAGACACGATATAAGATTTCGTCAGTTATTCAACAAAATAAAAAGATTCCGCTGCTAATTATTTACAAGACACAAGATTTAGGGTGTCCAGTTTTCCTCTATATGAGTCGTATCGTTCTTGACAAAAGCCTCATATAACCTATATGAAGCATCTGGTCAAGAATATCAAACAACTGTATGACTCGTATAGCTTCTATATGACTCGTATAAACTCTTAAATTTCTTTTTCCAGATTTTTTTTTTGTTGTTGATGATGATGATGTTGTAAAGATTATGTAAAGAAATTCATATTCCGACGAAAGTGTTCAAGATGTTTATGAGCCTCATGCTCTTCTACGTACAGTTCTCGTAATGGACAAGGCATACATGAGACTCACTTGGTTATCAAGGAAGGAGATGGCAGGGTAAGCACGGTTGACTGAGATATAGTTAAGGCCGAGGCCATTATCGGGTTTGGTACTCCGCAGAGGCAACTCTTTGATCATGGTCCCTTTCCTTACTATTGGGAGCTTCTTTAACAATTTTCAAAAGAGTTATAAATGGATATTATTGCTTTCAGTTTAACTTTGTTTGTTTAACAATATCAGTTTAAGTTCACACCAACAAAATTATTACATCATCTCTGCTTTATCTAATATTTCATATGCATATATGAACTACTCTAGATTTCTATCTCTCTTTCTTTTCATCATACAAATGAAAATAAAGACCGATTTTCGGTAATTGGTATTTCCGAAATCATTGACTGTTACTCAGATTCCTATATGGATTATTAGTAACAAGGAAAACATTAGGATCAAAATCCTTCAAACTTTGGCATTTTAAACAATTGCATCTATTTTCTTCAAAAACATAGTGGTTGGTACTATTTTGAAAAATTGCAAATAATGTTCTAATTTTGAGTTAAGTGCGGTTTTCACACTTATGGTTTGTTCAAATTTTCTATTTCAGTTTAAAAGTTAAAAATTTTGTTAATTCTGTCCTCACAGTTTCATTTTCGTTGCAGTTTTTGTTCATCTGGTTTGTTAAATATGTTATCTTAGTCCAAAATATGTTAACGAGATGGACGGAAATAGCAACGAAAATGAAACCATGTGGACGAAAAAGACAAATTTTAAACTAAAATAGAAAATTTGAACAAACCATAATGATAAAAACCATAATTTACTCTTCAATTTTAAACATTCCAAAAGTATTAAATTATAACAAAAAAGATGATGGAAAATAGTAAGGAAAAGTGAGCCAGAACGTGTACCATAAACAATAATATCTTTATGGTTGTAGGGCAAGACTCGGGTAACTATATCGTCGTTTAGATTTATGGGTTTTGATTTGGCCTATTTTACAATCTTTACAAACTCTTTCATGTCTCCAAACAAGAATCTATGAGTTTCCCTTGTGGCCTTGCTCAGTGGCGGATCCAGAAATTTTTTTCGGGTGGTGCACTACTTTTAGATGTTTCAATTTCACCGTGTCGGGTATAAAAAATTCCGGGTCATTTTGAGGTTCCGGTCGGTTCGATGGTTTGGGAAAAGTTCATTATATAATAAATATACGATAAATTAATAAAAGAGACACCGTCATTAAAAATTAAAAAACACATAATATCTATACAGTAGTCTTTACGAATTAAAAATAAAATGCTTATGATCCAAGGTTCGATGGTTCACTTTGATAATATATCTTCACATTCAACATACCTACAAATCAACAATTACAAACTAACAAATTTAAAACTAAGAAAGTAACAAATTAAAACCAATAATCTAACAAACTAAAACTAAATTTAATAAATAACTTAAACAATTAAGTAGTTAACAGTTAACAATTAAGAACAATTAACATTTAACAAGAAATCAAGAACAATTAACATTTAACAATGAATTATAAATGTAAAATTACCTTCAAAGTGGGAGATTAAGAGGATTCGAGTAAGGACTGTAAGGAGACGGCTGACAGAGGACGGGGATGGCCGACGGCGATGGTCGGAGTGACGGTGCCGGAGTGCGGGAGTGACTGAGTGAGGCTGCCGGAGTGCGGGAGTGACTGAGTCAGGGGCTGAAATCAGGTAAGGGGTGGAGAGGCGCGGTGTTGTTTGTGCTGGTTATGTGTTTGTGTTTGTTTAAAACCCTAACTGATGTTAGGTAAGTTAGTAAAAAAAAGAAAAAAATTAAAAAAACGAGATTCGATCCCGCGACCTCCGGGTTACAAAACCGGCGTGTTACCAGACAGACAAACACTTCAAATGGTTATATGATGGTTCCTTTTTAATTTATAGGGTGGTTCCTTTATTATTTTCTATATATAATTACACTATTATTTCAAAACTCGGGTGGTTCCGAGGAACCACCCGATATCACTGTAGATCCGCCCCTGGCCTTGCTTCCTTAAACACTTCTCCATCCTCTTTGGTTTGAACCACACCCAATTCAAAAATCTTAATGCACACCACACAAGTATTATCAATATTATTATTCCCACACCATGCCATACTCCGCTTACTTCCATCTTGGTAGGAAATATTCTAGATCTTGTGATGACTTGAGGAGAATATGATATTTATTGAGGATATGTTTGCTTTGACTCCCCTATACATTTGAGTAATTCATGATGGACCCAATAATATATTTGCATAAAGGCCCCGATGTTTATGTGAGAATAAAATATATAAAGAGTTTACCATTATAAACATGGTATTAATGGTTAAACCTTAAAAAATTAAACTTATAATGACTAATTTTCTTAACATGCTTTTCAAAGCATTAATTTTTGTTTTGTAGTATCAAGTGGCAGACCGAGGATTTCTATACATTAGGTGATCAAAGGGCTTTTACCATCAGTAATGCATTACGAGTATGTTCCTCCATATAATACCATGACGGGGTTTATTTTTCATACAAATATGCTAACAAAATATACGAGATCACAAAACATAGATTGCTCGTGCGCTTGACCAGGAAGATAGAATGTCCATGGTTTGAGTGAGGGCATTAGATAGGTACAGTTGATGGTTCCTTCATTTGTAAGGATTGTTGGTCCGAACATAAGTAGGTCCACGGTATGGTTACCCCATCATTTAATATGGAAAATCTTCTATGCGCTTTCAAATCATCAATCAATGTAGCTTGGAAGTTCAATTTTGAGTCTTCTTTTATCATATTCGTAAAAAGTCATATGGTCACACGACTCACACCTCGGCTAAGCATAAGCGACATTAGTCAAACACCCTAGTGTTTCAAATAGCCTCAAAACACCCATATGTTTGTTTGCTACCGTCAGGCTTAATAGTTTAAAATGAGCTTAGTTGTTTAATTGTTCAAAATGAACTTAGTTATTTTATATGCGTCAACTACTTTAATTATATTTGTAAAATTTTAAAATATTACATAAATTCTTTTGAGAATCGTTGTCAACATTTTTAAGAATTGGTGCTAAAATTTTGATGATGGACAATGTCAAAATTTCATTGAGGCCCTATAAATTAAAACACAAATATAGTAAAAAAAATCGCATGACGTTCAAGTGTGCAAGTAAAAACAAGAAAATTGGGGGATACAATTGACGTTTAATTCCAAAGTTCAAGGGGTATATATGTGAAAAAGTATTATAACGAAGTGAGTGGCTGGACTGAAGATAAGGAATTAAACATGCCTGGAGTGGAAACGTGGAGTGAGCTAGGACTTAATTATGTGAGGAACACAATTAAGGGTGTAAAGGCTTGGGCTTGGTTTATATAGAGCTTTATATCTAAAACTCGGGCCCGATATATATAGAGCTTTGTATCTATAACCTTTTAACTAATAATTGAAAGGATCGGTTAAATCAGGTGAGTTGCCGACGAACAGGACCATGTGGTTTGACTGACCGGATTCAAAAATGATATATATATATATATATATATATATATATATATATATTTCAAAACACATTTATCGATTCACTTATTTTAGATATTATATTTTGTTGATATTGTATATTAGCATAAAGCATACAATAATTTTATTCTTTTCACTTAGTTATATGTATTTTTATTTTTCATATATTATTTACTTTAATCCAGTTTATAAAACATTGTCGGCTAGTAGGCTGTTAATTAAGGAGATCTGTCACATTCTTACATCAAAATATAATCACGCACCGGCAAATAATTCAATAATTATTGTGAAGTCTTTTGCATAAGTCATACCTAACTCGCTCTAATTTCAACTTGTATGTCCCACTAACATAGACCATAAATATATATGGAGAAGTTTTATCTTTTCAACATCTTATGTTTAAAAAAAAAAAAAAAACTTTTATACGATAATTTTAATTTAGAAAAAAAACATTTTCTTTAAAATACTTTATTAAAATATAAATGAATATAAACTCAACTCCATACAATTCGTTAGAACATCTCTAATAGAGATACCGTCCGCCGGCAAGCTTCAAATTACAACCACACTCTTCTCTCTCATCTCTCATTTTTTCTACCTCACAAAAGCGTTTGCATTCCCATACAGTTTTTTTTCTCTCCCTCTTCCATCTGGCACTCTCCGTCTTCTCAATTTCCGAACGGTGCCATTGATGTGTGGTTGAAATGATATACTTTTAAGTGTTTATTATCGTGTGTTTTAGTTGTTTATATCTAATGAACACGATTACTTCGATTCATTTATGATTACAGGTGCTTGGAGCATTATAGATACCAATTGGAGGCCGTTACTTGCATGCTTTGAAGTCCGGAGGAGTTCGGAAGTGATTCAAGCACGTTTAAAAGTAAAACGATACATCCGGGGTCAAAAAAATGAGTTATGGGACCCATAATATATGAGTTTTGTGTTTCTCGATGAGACAAGTATGAAATTAGAAGAACTTGGTGTCTGAAAAAGTGTCACTGCTTATGGTGGAGGGTTTAGAAAAAAATGTTGTAAGACAAAGGCTAGAAGTCGTAGGCTACTTGTGTGTCGTAAGCTACGGTGTCTGTCTGGGCTGTAGTTTACGACGGGGTAGACGTACAAGTTTGTTTTTGGGTTTTTCTTCAATATTTAAGCCCGGTTAAACCCTAAGTCGATGATCCGTCATACCCTAGCCACCAAGGACGATTTTGGGGCACTTCTTCAGCATCATAACACCTGTTAATCACCATAATCAACCATGCTATGATCATCTCCCCAACTAAGAATCAAGACATCTAGGATCAAGATGCAAGGCTAAACCATTCGTGACCATCTCCGGGAGTATGGTTGTGTTTGTAAGCAAGACTTTTTTGTATTTTGAATCTTTACATTTGAACTAGAGTTGATTAATCATTTGGTTGGTTAATCTTTTACGTATGTTTGTGCATTAAACAGTTTTTCTTAATTGAATGTTTTGTGATTTTATCAGTTAATAGATTTGTGGCCATCAACTTTTAGGATTAGTTTCTTAGAGTTATTGACCCGTTTATCTTTAGCCATTAAATCACTTACATGTATCAAACCCTAAAACTGGTAATCAATTAGGTTATTATTCAGCCTAGTCAATTGTTCATATTAAGTCTTGATGATTAGCAAGGTCAAATATAGTCTTTTGATTATATGTGTAATCAAACGAGTTTTCCAAATAGGTATAATCAATTGGTCTAATTTGCTTTACAACCTGAAACCTGGAGTTGGTTATTTTCTTATAATTTTTTACAACTAAAAGTAACAGTGTTTTCATTCACCAAAACTTTAAAATCCTTTGACATCGTCTGTCCGCTTATTTAATTAATTAATAAATCATGAGTTTGATTAGCACTTTCCAGTAATTCCGTCATCGTATGTCTGCTTAGTTAATTATTTATAAATCATGAGTTTTAATAGCACTTTCCACTAATTCACTGTGGATTCGACATATTGCTTACCCTTGCTAGTAAAGGTATTTTATAAATGTTTTTGATTGACCTTTCGACATCGATCAGCCATGTAAGCACCTTTGAAGATACTCTTAGACTGGCCGATGCAGTCCGACTATAAAAAAGAGTGACTAAATGTCAAACGGTTATAAAACATATATAGACTACACAATTTAGTAAGATAATTTTGTAATGTATAATCCAGAATGTGCCCTTATATTTAGTTTTTTTTAAATGGAGAATTTTCTCAACTAACAATGATTTGAGGTAACCAGTGGGGCTTGCCGCAATGGCCAGGAACATGATAGATGACCCGGATGCCCCGGGTTCGAATCCTGATTCCGATAGCAGAGCATTAAAACACACCGTGCCTTCGGGCGGGGTAAGCCAACTTGGTTTTACCGGGAACGCAAGTCAAACTCGGATGCCAGCGTGGATCCCGATCATGTCAACATAGTTGTCCTGAGTGAGGTGGCGGGACGTGACGTATTCGCGCAGTGAGATAACTTAACTGTGAAAGTCACACTTCGAAAAAACAATGGTTAGGTAAGAGTTGAAAGTGTTTTGTTTTATGGGTGTTTAGTAAATAGCATTCATGAAAGTGATTAGAATTGAAAGGCCGGCATTAAAAACTTCCATATTTTGTCATTTAATTAGCGACGTTAGTGAATGTGATTTACGGAACTAGCTAGGACACTTCCACGAAAACAAACTTAACTCTTACCCAAAAACCCTCATCAGTTGGAAAACGCCCTATTTAAAAAGAAGAAGAAAAAAGAAAAGAAAAAGAAAAAAAGAAATTCATATCCTCAATAACCTTTATATATGTCTTTGAAATTTTCCCTACCTTAAAGTTGGCTTGGTATTTTGAGTAATTACACAAAAATTATAAATATTTTGTTACATAAATAATTAATCCCACATATCCACATGACTCTAGACTTTAGAGCTAGTCACCAGTCTTGTGATGTGAACTGTGGAGGGCATTCATGACAACAATGAAAAAGATATGGAAGATAACCATCCATGTAAGGTGGTTAATTAATTGAACATTACCCATCAATAAATACCATCTTTCTGGTTATAGTCTCCACACTTGCACTACTATTCACGAGCCATGGATACAGTTTCTTGTGCTCTTGTAGCAGCAGCGGCAATCGTCTTGTTTTATGTATGGAGAACATGGAGCCGGTTGTGGTTAAAACCAAAACGGGTCGAAAGTTTCTAAGAGATCAAAGGCTTGAGGGTATGCCTTATAAGTTAATGTTCGGAGATTTAAAGAGATGTAGTTTTCCATGTTTTAAGCATTAAAATACCGGATGTTGATGGCTTTAATCATCTAAAAGTCGTAAGTTTCTAGTACTATGAGACCATCTCCATCTCTAGTGAGGTGGAAGAAATTTGTGATCGCTCTTACAGACACACACACACACACACACACACAGAGAGAGAGGCAACTCCAACATAGAGGGTGAGTGAAATCCATGAAAACATACGGGTATGAGCAAATAATAGAGATAAACAATGAAAGAGATAAGTTATGACAAATTAATCCCTTTCCTAGTTTGTGTATAATAGCAAGGAATGTGAGAGGGAAAGAAGACGGAGTACCGCTCGTTCATTTCTTTAATTTGGGCAAGCGAATGTGTGTGTGTGTGGGGGGGGATTATGTTTGCGACTGGCGAGAGATGGTCTACATTTACTTAATCCTTGTTGAATATCTTGCAGTCTTTAGTTGATTTTATATTTATATTAATCACATTTTGCAGATGAACATCGTCTTCAATGAGGTTTCCTAGACTATATTCACTAGTAGCTTTACTTAGACGGCTAATACATGAAGATACCAAATTAGGTAACTTAACCTTGTCAGCCAAGACCCTTATCCAAATAAACATATTGACTTTGCATCATGATAAAGATACGTGGGGCGACGATGTGAACGAGTTTAAGCATGAGAGACTTTCCAGAGGTGTTTCAAAGGCTACTAACGGACAAGTTATGTACCTCCCATTTGGTAGTGGGTCACGTATATGTATTGGCCAGAATTTTGCTAGCTGGAAGTAAAAATGGCGCTTGTAATGATTCTGCAACGCTTTTCTTTTGAGCTTTCTCCATCGTACTCGCATGCTCCGCACACTACCTCAGTTTGGCGCTCATTTAATTATACACAAACTTTAGGCAATTTATCACATATTCCAGTTTAAGATATATGTTGTTATATATATACAAACTTTGTTGTGGCATATGTTAATTTCGTTATAATCATGTATAACTTGTAATCAGTCTTTGTTGAAATAATAAAACTGAATAACTTGAACACTAAAGAACAAGAGAAAAAAAAGAATTGAGACAAAAATCAGTCACCAACAAATTAAGACTTTATTAATCTCACTATTCACTAATTATCACGGTAATGAATTGGAAATGAGACGAGAATAAAAAACTCTTTAATCAACAACACCTCTCTCTTCACCATTTATAAACTTTTGTCTAACTAGACGATTACAACTTAAATAGGAAAGAAACATTTTGTTATGTTTATGTACAAAACACACGCTATCAAAGCCTTAGGCTAAGTGTAGTGGGCGAAATTGGGCAAATTTTGGGGGGAACACCGCCCCCGGGGCGATAAGGGGCGGGGACAGGATGAATTTGTCGCCATAAAGGAAGAAATGAATATTATTATTATATTAGTATGTGTTATATATAAATATATATATATATATATATATATATATATATTACTATTTGTAGCCCCTACACCATTACACCCCAAAAACAAAAAACATATCATTTGCTGACTGGACGCCACATGGCGCAAAACGCTACATTTTGTAGCCCCTCCACTACACAGCCTAAAAAGCACATCATATCCTTTTTTTTGTTAGCAATCTCCAACATCCAGTTGACTAACAGATACGCATTCCCTTCCGATCATCCTAGTTGACTTATAGATAGCGCTATTCCTTAACTGAAACCACCCTAAGTTATATACATGATTTCTTTTATTGAATATTTAAATATTTTATTAATTTGTTACTTTTTTGAACATTGAATTCAAAAATTTATTATTAATGAATAACTGGTTGAGCCAGGTGTTAACCTAGTTGATATATATATATACATATTGAAGGCTATTGAAAAATTTTATAACATCACAAGTTTTTTAAATTCATAGTTATGTACGTATCTCAACTAAAATGTTGAGTAAAATCCTGAAATATATAATATATATTTTTTTAAAAAAAGTGTATTATATATGCATACAAATCATTTATTAACATATTAGAAAATTAAAATTAAATTACAATATCATTAAGCATTCTATATGTAAAATTGAAAAGAGAGAGAAAACATATTAAAAGAAGAAAAAACCAATTACAACACGACATTGACTTAGAGAGAAGGATAAGACAAAAACAAGGGTCTTCTAAAATATGTTTTGTATGAGAGGTAGCTTTCCGCTCTTCATGGTGCAAAAGATTATTACTATTGTTAGATTTTTTTTCCTAACGGCTATTACTATTGTTAGGTAAGAGGATTACATATAAACCAATCAGATGGTTTAATAGAATGTACAGCAATCAGAGTTTTTAAAGGTTTTGTTTATGTATATTTAAGATTTTTTTGAATTTTAATTTTATTTATTGTAAGTAAAATAATAATATAATTAAGATTTGATGATTAAAGAGTTTCATAAATAAATAAGATTTTATAACTCAGTTTAAAAGCTATCTGGGTTTGGTGAGAATCATGACTCGCTTATTATTTTTAACAATAAAATTGTTTCTTAATTATAAATATTATATATTTTTTTAAACCGGATATTAACTTTTAGTATATCTCTATTTTATAGGATTTTCATATCAAATATTTGGTAAGATTAATTTTTAATTCAATGAGATGTTATAACTTGTTTAAGGGTTATCTGGGTTTGGCGAGACCCATACCTGTGAATTTTAGTATATCCCTATTTTATAGGATTTTCATATCAAATGCGGATAAGCCTCCATACATATACAGCAATCTGATAGCTTGAAAGAATGTAGAGAGCAACTAGAGAGCTTTTAAAAGTTTCTTTTATATATATATATATATATATATATATATATATATATATATATATATATATATAAGATTAAGATTTAAGATATAAAGAACAAGTTTTTAGTTTCTATATCACGGTAATTATTTTTTTTTTACATTTTTCATTTCTAATATTGTAAAATATATTTTTATGAATTTTAATTTAATTTATTGTAAGTATGTTTGTAATATACTTAGACCTATTTCGATCCATATATGTTTGGTTATGTTTATTTTTGGATGAAAATAGGTTGATGCGGATAAGGTTTCATAAACAAAAGCAGAGGTAAGAGGTAGATCTGAACTGGTTGATGTAAGTGACGATGGTGGTTGATGCATAAGAGGGGAGGTTGACGATGGTGGCGGTAATCGGAAGTGTGATTGAGAGGATAGACCATCATCATAGATGAAAATGTTTCACAAGTAAGATGTTATAACTCGTTTAAGAGTTATCCGGGTATGATGCGACTCATGACCCAGGGGAATTATTGCTTGAGATAAAAAGAAGTTTCATAAATAAATAAAATGCTATCCAAATCAAAAATCCACCACCATCATTTTCGTAAAGTTTGACGATCCAAAATCAAAACAAAAAATTTGGACAAGCCAAAATGAATCAAAAATCCACAAGACAAAATCGGCCAAAAGTTGACCAACATGAACCAGTGGATCACATCATTGACCATGTGATTCACGGTATGAGCATATATAAGCCCACGCATCGAAGAAATGTATTGCACGTTTGCTTCTCTAGTGACTAATTAATACTAATAGTGACTAACACCGGTTAGCAATAGGATTAGAGATAGTGACTAACAGCGATGATCAACCATAATGATAAGCTAACCAAAACTTCAATCAAACTCCAAATTCAATTGAAGTTAATCCCGGTCCCCTTGAATTCCAATTCTCTTTTAAACATTTTTTAGCCAAACCGGCCTAAAGATTTTTATGCAATTGAATCTTAAAAGCTGTTAGTTATAGGGATGATATCTTTTACATAAATTTAAATAGAGTCCTACTAGGGACACCTCACACCCACCAATATGTCCCGTATAAGGTTATACGTGGCATATATATGGGAGGTCTATACGTCATGTATAACCCTATGTGGGGTATTGATAGGTGTTTTAACAAAAAGGGTGATGTACCTAGAAAACCCTTTTAAATACCAGAACGTGGTAAAGACTAAAGAGAAAGCAAGTGATAAGAGGGTAATGGATGGATTTGATAGGAGCAATAGTGTAACATGCATATTTTATTAAAATAAAAGTTAGGTTATTATAAATAAATATAAAGGATGGTGATAAATTGACAATTTCTTTTTCGAATGTTTTGAATTAAAGAAGTTCTTGATATTTTGAAAAATGGGTGTTTTTTCTAATACGTTAACAAACTAGACACGTTTCTATATGTGTTTCTAATATATATCTAATGTTTGTTTACTAGAAGTAGATTTTATTTTTGTTTTATTTGATTACAAAATGAAAATTATAAACACATAAAAATACATTTTTTTCTTAAAAAAGAAGAAAAAGAAAAACAAGAGTACGTAACCGAACACATGGAGTGTCATATCCTGGACCACACTTTAAAAGTGTCAACAATCATCTGATACGGACTGTGTAGAGCTTTCATGAGAACAACAATAACACATGGACGATAGCCATCAATCACATAAACCATCTAAGGTGGTTATCTAAACATTACTTCATCAATAAATACCCACAATAGTTCTCACTAGATCAAAATACCAAAAACTTTATGTTGTACCCACCTGCCATGGAGATCACTAGAGTTTATTATGTTCTTGGAGTTGCATCAATAATATTCTTGTTTTGCATATGGAGAATTTTGAATTGGTTATGGTTCAAACCGAAGAAGATCGAAAAGTTTCTAAGAGATCAAGGACTCAAGGGTACCCCTTATAGATTCTTGTATGGAGATCTCAAAGAGATGGCACAGATGATGAACGAAGCCAAGTCTAAACCGATGAGTCTAACTCATGATATCGCTCCTCGTGTATCGCCCTTCTTCTACAAATCACTCACCACTCTTGGTACGAAGCTTTGGTTCTTTTAGTTTTAAGCTATACTATAATAATTATGACTATAACTATTTACTATATAGTTTAAATCGATGGTAGGTGCCGGCGTGCCTCAAATGTTTTTTTAGAATATATTAATTTAGTGATCGAATTTGTGTCGACTGCCAACTCCCCCCCCCCCCTCTTTTCCGATTTAACCGACATCCGAGTTTTAATGACTATATAGTTTAAATCGATGGTAGGCGCCGGCATGCCACAAATGGTTTTTTAGAGTATATTAATTTAGTGATCGAATTTGTGTCGGCCGGTAACTCCCCCCCCCCCCCCCCCTCACAATTTTAGCGACACCCAAGTAAATTTTACTGATCGAATAAATATCATGTTTTATTTTTTGTGTAGTAAAACGTACAAGTACTGATACTATTGCGTTTACTAACTCACTTTATAGGTTTAGTGCCAGTAACGTGACAAACCTAACCATTGGGCGGACCTACGCTTTGGCGTAGGGGTCGGCCGTCCCTGTGAAAAAAAATAATTAGTGTTATATCTAAGATAAAATCCCGACTGACCAACTCTGTAAAATTTCAACACCGACCTGTAAGATAATGAAAAAGATAGAGAAGAAAAGATTATCAGAAAAAAAATTTCCAGCTAAAGCAATCGGAGAAATACGAAGATGAGAACTGGTTATATGTTATGGAAAAGAAAGAAGATGAACTTTCTCTCTCTTTTCACTGTTATCTATTTTATTAAAACGTTAAAAGATGTGCCTACATATTGTAGACTTCACATCTCAATTTAAAAATGATTATAAACCGCGAAAATTCCCAAAATAAGCGTTTATGAATACGTTT